>NC_092209.1:39423378-39475147 GCF_043381705.1 Parasteatoda tepidariorum | reverse complement strand
ACATGCCTGTTCCCTCACTGGTTAGAAGTTGTTTTTCGTATTTTTAACATACTTTTGATGCGGAACATCACTATAGGTACAAGAAAATTAAAGTTTATCTTTTATTTTCATTAACTTAGAAAAAAAAACCAGTAAAGGAACACTTGTTCCTTCACTGGTTTTTCTTCATTTGGTGATCCAGTGAATAAACAGCCCCTTATCTCAGTACTTTATTATGCTATGATGCTTAAAAAAAATAAACGTTACTTCAATAACTATATTTTGAATTCTTATTTTAACAGTGAGAAAAATAAAGCTATTACATGCAATTAATTCCACTTCAAACATATAAATACAAACACTCTCCTTATAATTTTTTCAGAGAAACAAGGTGTTGCAGTGATAATAAAAAATTCAAAAATTTTTCCAGAGAAGTCTATTTGACCAGGTAATCCAAAACATTGCTAGATGACTTCCTATTGTTTGGCAGTAAGCTATTGTTACCAATTAATCTAAAGAAAAACTTTCAAATTCTTATTTTTAATCAATATATATGAAATGTTCCTTCACTGGTTGGTTTACCCTATATATATATATACATACTTTTTATAATTTTTCCGCGCTTTTACCACGTGAACATCTTTGTCGGCGATTGTATTGTCTCTGACAATCTTAAAATAAGATGGAAGTGTTTAAATTGTATATGACACACAATTTTGAAAAATGTTGTAAGAACTAATCATTAAAGTAAGCTATGCAATTAATAAACAAATTAAAAAAGGATAACTAAAAAAACAAATACATAAAAAACAAATTAACTAAGGATAACTAACAAAAATTAAGCTAACAATTAATTAGCAAAAGAACTAGTTAACAAGAAATCACACAAAAAATAACAGTTAATAACTATAGAAAACAAGCTAACAATTAATAACCAGCAAAAAAATAAATAACTGTTACTAACTAATAAAAATTGGTCGAAAGAAATTATTAATCCCTTATTAAATGTGCTTTTGTCGTACATTTATTTTATTTCACATTCAAAATTATTATCACAAACTATTTAACACAGTGTAAAATAAATAATTAAACAACTTTTAATCTAATTTTTTTCATTGTGTACTGTCAAATTTCGAAATCGATAAAAGTGTGCAGCAACAAAAAAAAAAGGTTGAGAATCACTGCTCTAAGGTATCATGATAAAATTATTAAATTTTATCACATATTATAAAACCATATTAGATCATTAGTTTTACCACTCTCAAAACTTTTCGGTAAAAAGAGCCGAGTTTATTAGTGTCCCCATAGGAACAATATAAATTTGATCGTATTCTGGAAGTTCTGGCTATATTTTTTTTCTCATTGTTTGACCTTTTGGAAATTCATATTCCAGACGATTTTTTTTTTTTGTTAAGATGGGTTTTTAACTGAACTTCTCTTTAAACTGGATATTTTCTTTACTTTATTTTACTCCATGCACACTTTGCAAAAAATAAATTCCTGTCAACAAGCCAATAACAGCAAAATTAAGAAAAATATAAGTATATGAAATATTCAAAGGTGCATCAATTGCATGATTTTGAACACTTAAATGTAATATTAAGGAATACCGTTCACCAACTTCGAAAAGCATTTACAATATTTTGCAGTTTTTTCTAGATAAAGATAGTTAAGATAAATATTACTTATCCAATTTGAACCATACAATTTAATTAATACCATATCCAATTTAATCATTTACAGTTTAACCCTACGGATCATTAGACCATACTTTTTAATACTTTAAAATACGAAATTGTTTTTATTTCGTAAAAGCTCTATGCATTTCTGAGCCCCTTTATTTGTGCACAATTTCAGATTTAGATAAAAAATGTATTAGGTTGAATCAATTAACCTAATAATTTATTAGGTAAAATAAAAATTTTATTTGGTTGAGAATTTTATAAGGGTGATTCTCATATTACACTGTTAGAAATTTCTCGGAAAAAATAGTTATATAACAATTCATTGAATGGTTATTTTACCATATTTAATCAAAACAGTCAAATAACCATAAATAAAATGGTAATCAAACTGTTAAGTTTGAGAAAAATTCTTTATTAACTGCTTTCACCTAATACAGTTAAACAACCAGAATTTTATCGCACCTACTAGAACCACCTAAAGAAGATACTGTGTACCTATCATAGCCGAGCGGGCTTATATGTCAATCTCATGACCGACAGAACTAGAGTTCGAGTCCTAGTTTTGACACCACCCCCATTCCCTTCAACACATGAAGAATTTATAGTGTCCGGCACCTTACGAAAAGTCGAGTTAGTATGTCTAGTTAAATAATTATATTTCTTCACGTTTTTGAAAAATGCTAGTTGTAAATGGTTAAAAAACTGTATAGTTTTGTATTCATGGTTTTATAACCATACTTTTGGTAAATGGTTACAAAACCACAAAGGAGAAAAATGTCCTTTACTGTAAACTTTACGGTTAATCGGATGGACAGACAGCTGGCAGTTATTTTACCATAGTTTCAGAATGAAAATTTTAACAGTGCAATATTCTAAAATTATCAATTATCGAAATGTTGCAAATATAGTAGTAGCTATTTCAAGCACAAAAATAAAATATAAATTAGCAGAATAATCTGCATGAATTTTCATGATCTTTTTACGATCACCTCGATTGGTATATTCATTTTATTTACTCATTTTTATTTATTTTATTTTTATTTATTTTATTTTTATTTTTACTTTCGTAGCATTATTTCAAGAACTTTGACAGACCTGCAATGCTTTGAAGACTTAATAATTTATCATGCCGTTTTTATTTTCTGAAACTACTTCACTCCCCATAACTCTCTAATTTTTTATTAATCGAACAAAATTTTTAATTTAATTCACTTAGAATAAATTTAAACGCATTAAGTGGACATTGCGGTGAAGAAGAAAAATTGTTAAATTTGCCATTTATATATTTTTACACAATCATTATCTGTAGATAAAGGATTAAAAAAAAGCTTTATGATTACATAAATGATTTATTATTACATATTTATGATTACATAAATGGTACTGAATTATGACGTTTTTATACGTGAATGAAATATATTCTGAATATTTTATTTAAGATCCGGAAGACAAGTCCTTCGTGCTGTATGTCACTCTCCATTTTGCATAAATTGCTAGAAATTTGTTGTATAAATTGCTAGAAATTGCTAGAAAAATATTCCTTTTTTATTTTTTGGCATATTAGTTTATAATTTTTAAGATTCAAGTCATTCTCGAAATATGTAGTCACTGACATGAACCTAGAGACACAAAAGTGACTTGATCAATTTATTCCTTGTGTTTGTTTCTTGTTTTTATTTTGTATTGCATTGCATTGAAATAATATGTTTCATTCATTAATTTATCTTACCTTATTTACCTTAATTCCTTTGATCGAGTTGTTCAAAAAAAAAATTTTTACTTAAACAATAAGACCAACACAGATTTATTAAAATAAAATTAATGTGCAGAAATTTAAAAAAAATTTAAAAATTCTGAGAAATCGCAAAGAGAAAAAATTTTTCTTGCTTTATAATTTGAAAAATGTTTGAATTTAATGTTTAATTTTGTTTTTAAATAAATCATGTTTTTTATTATTGTTTTTACTATTTTTTTAATGAAATTGCCAGTGTACAAAATAATAAGTCTATAAAATGAACATGTCTGAAAATTTTCTGAAACCTAATCAACCTGATTGTTTTAAGTTGCAATTTCTTACTTTTTCATTCAGTAGCATGAAAAAGTTTTTCTTCTTCTTTTTTTTTCTTTCAATTATTTTATTTTTAAAAAAGGATTTATATCACCTCACAATTTCTTTAAACGAAACAATACGAGAAACAACTTGTTCACAGATACTTT
The DNA here is from genome assembly GCF_043381705.1 of Parasteatoda tepidariorum. Lineage (NCBI taxonomy): Eukaryota > Metazoa > Arthropoda > Arachnida > Araneae > Theridiidae > Parasteatoda > Parasteatoda tepidariorum. The sequence continues at coordinate 39,471,266 of NC_092209.1, read as the reverse complement.
GATTCTACATTTAACAAGTAAAATACAAAAGAATATGAAAAAAATATGAAATTAGAATTTATATTTTTTTAAGGAATACAGTAAATATAAATAAGTATAATGAATATAAATAGGTATAGTAAATACAAGTAATTAAGGCAAATATAAGTAAACCATAAAATAAATAAAAATATTTAAATTCACTTAGATGAAAATTATTTAAATGATTGTATATACTTTAAAAGCATATTTTAGAATGTATAAAAGGTAAAATAAAAATATATACATTTAACACTTGAAATTCTATAGAGTATATTCTATAGAATTTCTTCAGCGTTTTAACTGCCAATACTCTTCTGCAATCAATTTCTTTTAAAACTCATTGATTTTAAAATTATTATTTCCTCAAAATTTCTTTCATTTGCACAATTATTTTTCATTAAGAAAGGCAATTTATTTTGCCGAATGAACTGTTAGAACTGTGTCATTAATCGCATACCTTTAGAATGAAGTATAGCTTCCTTTTGCTTTTTTCATTTTAATTTAATAATTTTATTTATGAGAAATCGGCTTTAATAAATGCTGTACGAAGACATAAAAAATAAAAAGTTTTCCTTAAAGCTCTTTGAAAATTAACATGAAATTTTAATTAAATTATGGCTGAGAATGCCAAAGTATCATTTGAAAAGAGAAGAATTTCTTAATGAAAATGAATTTTATTTATTATGAATTGTTTCTGTAAGGAATGTTTATTGTTTAAAATTGAAATGAGTTTATGAGCAGTTCGAACTATAAGAAATGCTGTTCAAATGTTTGAAATTATTTATTTAGAACAATAATAATCGATATCCAATCTTGATCCGATTCTTAAATTATACAGTCGGCGAAATGAAAATTAATCAACCTAAATATTTTCAAATCTGATCTCAGGATTTTCCCGTTCAACAAAGTGACGAAATCAGTCATAAAAATGTAATTTCTCTGAATAAAATTACATCATTTTCCGACCAATTCGGATTTTTGGCACTCAAAATAGCATTTATAAAAAATGCTTTCTTGAAAATAGTTTTCCTTTAAAAAGCAATACTTCTTAATAAATATTTATTATTACTTTATTTAAAAATTATCGAAAACAGTTAAAAATATAAAAACTTTTACAACTATTTTCACAATTTAATTTTAAGTTATAAGACATACTATTAAAATTCGAACCGAGAAACAAAAATATTTAAAAAAAAAAATTTTGAATATTAATTTGCCAGAAACTATTCAAACGATTTCATTCAAATTTCAGATTTCCTTTCATTTAAAGTCTACATAATTAAGGATGTGGCCGGGATAGCCAGTTCGTGGGTTCGAACCCCGCAGGCCGAAGACTCCCCGTGTAGTAAAGTGACTGATGCACGTTAAATATGTCGAGTCGCAAAAGTCCTCCATGTTCCCATAATAAATCAGTACCTCTGGGAGTACTGTATTGAAGATCAATCGTTCTCTGATTCAGGTCAATATTACGATCTGTGGATGAATGAATGGATGTATGAATGGGTCCGCCCTATAAACGGGTGCGACGTATGGTGTGGCAGAAGCAAAATTCTTGGCCATAGATGGCGCCACTGAAAAACAAGAAACGCACACTCTACCTTAAATTTGCTCGGTTTCACCAAGCAGGCTTGCCCGTGTGGCAAGTGGCATTAGAAACAACAACAATAATAATTAAGGATATGATAATTTGTACAATTGGAGTCAACTTTTTTTATCATTATTAAATTAGTATTTTTGCTTCATTCAATAAAACATTACCATGAAATATAAATTTCGATTTCAATTGTTCATGTTTTCAAATATATCAATTTATATTTCATACTGTTTTAAACTATATTACTTTCTAATTTATAGTACACTATTAGCTTCTGTGGTATTTCAATAAAAAATTTTGTCATTAACGTATGTAGCATTACATATTATATAGCAGCATTACATATTATATTAACTATATAACGCTCAGAGAAAATACTTCGCATGAAAATTAAGACCCAAATTTAATAACAGCCTATCCCTGTATACTGCGTAAATCAAATGAAACATTGGTTCAATTATCAAATTATTTTTACGATTTACAATTTTCAAGACTAAAAATTACGAAATTATTTTTGAAACATATGATAGCCAATAATGCTAATAGTAGTAAGACTCAGTAATAGTTTTGACCAATAACACTAAAAGTGATAGTTTTGACCGGTACTTTAGTTTTACTCTGTATCAACTAAGTCTCAAAATAATAAGTCTTCTTTATCAGTTTTTAGCAATTATATACCGATAACTAAACAATGTTGAATTGCGAAAAATTAATATCCCATGACTTTTTTTGTAATTCTTTTATTTCCGAATCAAAATAATGCACATTTTTGAAAGGTATTCGTATTTTGCGTGAAACGAAAACATAATTAATTGATGATTTGAGGTGAAAAATCACGCTAAACAATTTTCAGCTACTCAACCGTTTGCCTAATTGGCATTTCCTCTTTATAATAGTCACTTCTGTATTACCCGAGACATTTTGTTCCGCAAGAAAGAACTTGTTAAATTTAGTATTAGTTGCGCAAAAGAGCTTGTTAAATCAACCAAATTTAATTATTTGTCTAATTTTATGGATACAATGCAAAAGCCTTATACATTTCGAGGCAAAATAATTATATTTTAGTAAATAGATGCGCAATAAACTTAATAAACTTAATTTCCAAGAATAGTACTTATGGATAAATCGTAAAAATTTATGCTAAATACTACCAGAATATGGTAAAATTTGCACTGTTTCTGCCTCTATGGGAACACCAAAAAACTCGGTAATTTTTCGCTTCGGTAATGATTTTGGTAAAATTAACAATAAAATATGGTTTTATGTGATAAAATTTGATAAAATTCAATAATTTCATCGAGTTATCTGAGAGCGAGGCATAAAAACCATTAATTCGGTTAAATTTACTTGTCAGTTTTGTATTTTTTACTAAATAACTGATAATGAGAACTGTAATTTTTAAAACTATTATTTCTGGTAAGCCTTTGCCATATGAACGGGAAAATTACCATATGACTGGTTAAAAATTATTAGTAAAAACTTTAGATAGTCATTTTTGGGAAAAGTTATAAAATTATATTTCTTATCTAAAAAACCACTGTTTCCGATATATCATGAAAAAATAAAGCATACTTTCTTTGTTTATCCACCTTTAATATTGCCACAAAATGCATCTGTATATGTTTATTATGTCATTAAACATTCTTATATGTTTTTCATAGTACCAAATAAATAAAAATACTTGTTTCAAACTTTGAACAGCTCAATAAATAGTCTTAAGGTGCATTCTTTTATCATTTAAATACTTAATCAAAAGACTAATATCAATCTCAGAATTCGAAAGAACACGTCCTTGATTACTTGTAAGTGGCCATGCGAGGACAATTACATTTCCTGTACAAAAAACCATTTAATATGACAAAAACATTCCATAAAAAACAATAACAAAGCGAAAGAGGCTGATTACTTTCTCGAATAGAGAGTGTTAATTTTATTTACTTTTTTCTTTGATTAGAATGGCAACATACAACGCTCCGCTGAATCTGAAAGCGAAGATCTCAACGACTCATAAATTAAGTCTTTTGTTAAAAGAGAAGAAATATCGTAATGTAAGATTACGCTTTATCTTCATGTAAGTATATTATGTATTTTAATTAATTGCTTTGTTGAGTATCCACAAGTATATATATTTAACAAAAGATTAAACTTAAATTCTTGGTTAGTCTCACGCAAACGATATTTTTCTATTCTTGTTGCGTTCGATTTCGATTTGGCAAACGATATGGATGTTAACTAATCCATAACGCGTTGTCTTCCGTTATAAATTAATTTTTTTTTCTCTCAAGGTGGTATTTTCCCTTTCTGAAACATCACGTATATATTGTGCTTGGACTAGTTCACTTTGGAATGTCACGTGACAAAAGAAAAACTTGACGCTAAAGGTCGCGAAGAAAGTTTTTCAATGGAGGCGGGGCCTTTTACTTTCATACGCTGGGATGCAACCTAGTTTTACTTACGGGTCCATCTTATATAAAAGCTCGAAATTTTTGAAATGTTGACATTTTATAACAGAGAATTATCATAACTAACGTACTATAACAAAGTTAACTGCAATGAACCACTTTGCTGTGAGTACTTATTTTTTGCTCTTGATCATTCATGTAAAAAAAAATTTAAAAATTATAAAACATTAAATATAAAATTTTATTTTAACTGTAAAATAATTATGAAATTTTGTTTTAACTGTAAACCAATTAAGAAATTTAACTATGACAGTAAAATAACTTAAATTTAAAACCACATTAAAAGTAAAATTTTTCCATAGCGATATTCAATTTTTATGGTATCATTTAAAAAATATTATGAATCTTCTTCTTATGAATAAAAATTTAATCTTTAAAAAAATTTTTGAAACTTAAATTCGCTGAAACTTAAAATTAAATTATTCCTTATTAAATTTTTTTTTATGAAATTATTTTTTCTTATTAAAAAAGTTTAAATAATTTCAAGTAATTAACTTCGAAATGAAAAATTTTATGAACTTTTAAAATTTATCATTAAGAATTCTGAGATATTAAAATTTTTATCTTAAAACAGCTAATGAATTCTTCCAATTGCCAATGAAAAAGCGAACAATAAAAAGCAAGCAATAGATTTATCTCCGATCCTTCTAACTGAGCTCTATGCAAACTCCTAAGCTTTTTTTCCAAAGGTAAAAGGAAATATTGTATCGAGTATTAGCGCAAACTAACCCATATTTGAATCATTGCATTACATGCAGATGAAAACGGCCCAAGTCCCTTCTCTTTAAAATGAGAGCAAAAAAGATTAACACGTGAACATATAAAAATCCATAACGCATAAAATAAAAATAAAAACTTTAAGTTAATAAACTTGAATATTTATTACGAAACAAATTATACTCGCATCAGTTTTATTAAAAAATAAATCACTCGAAAATTTTATCAATAGCTTATAATTTTAATAAAACTAACTCAATTGGAATACTAAAACCAATCTTGGTAATAAAATATTATTCTGTTGTTAGTATTTATTATAAAAATAATGCTAGGAAACTAAAATACTAATCACTTTGCAAATACCAAATATGCAAGCATTGAGAGAAATAATGTGTTAGAGAATAAAAGCATTGTTAAATAGTTTTCTGCAAAGATATCTCTTGAACATTCATTATTTACTATCTTATTACTATTAATTTATTATCTTGTTTATTTATTTATTCTTTATTTACTGTATTGAATATACATTAAACCAAATCGACTGCAATGTGTTTAATTTTCGTATTAGCAATTTATATGCAATTCGCATAATTTGAATTTTGTAATAAAAATTTGAAAGTTGAAATTGTTATTAAAATAAGGTTTTTGTATTTTCAGATGAAATATAATGACACAATAAGTGAAATATACATTCATTAATCAATATTCGTAAATATTCATTCATAATCTTGGAGATAAAAGAATATGTACTTATCATTTTGTATAACAATGTTATAATATATTATACAAAATAAATATTATATGAATAATTGTCATTTTCTGGGTTATAGATATAACCTTGCAATATTATTTCTATACAGGTCACGGAAATTGACGAAACTCTGAAATTATTTTTTATCATTAAATATAATAGTCTAATGAGGAGTCTTTTTTCCAGGAGTTGTAAAAATTGTGTACATATTTAAACTAATATATGACTTAGTTCTTTTCACCAGTTTAAAAAATGATACTGAAATTTAAAATGCGTTTTTCTCCATGATCATTCTTTTCTTTTTTTTTTCATTTTAAGAACGATATGATTTAGAAACAATAAAAAATAACTCTAAAAAGATGGATATTTTTTTTAGTCTTTTTATTTATCTTTCATTTATACAAGAAATGAACATATAGATCAATTTTAAACTATACATTAAAAATATTAAAAATTGATATTAAGTCTGTACAATATTTAACTTGTATTAAAAATTTTAAAAACAATTTCAGGTATGAACATTTTAACTCAAAATAATTTCAAAGTATAACATTTTCATTTACAGTAAAAATCAAAAAACAAATTAAAAATTTAAACTACTTTTTAAATGTATCATTACGAAATATCTTGGAAAAAAATCAAAAGAGTGCAATCATTTAAGGATTTTTAAGCTGTGGCTAAATGAATTTATTAACAAAATATTCAGATACATTAAAATCAGAAATTTTGAAAAAACAAAATATTTGATTTAAACATTATATGATCGCAAAAACATTTTTTTCTTTCAAAAATTTAAATTAAATGTTAGTTTTAAATAAATGTATAGCTTTAATAGTATTAGCACACTGAGAAAAATATGTGATAGAAATTACCAGAATATGGTAAATTTTTTCGTGTTTCTGGCTATATGGGAACACCAAAAAGCCCATCTATAATAATTTGGCACTGGTAAATTAATATATGATAAAATTAACAATAAAATATGGTTTATTAATGTTTGATAAAATTTAGTATGTGTGATAAAGGTTAGTAAGTTTATCATGATATCTAAACCTTAGACCACGGCACAAAAACCATTTATTCGGTTAAATTCATTCTTCAATTTTGCACCCATTTTTTTACAAAATATGTGGTTATAAAAGCTATAATTGTGAAAACGTGAATTGCCAGTAAACCGTTACCAAATGAATGATTTAAATACCGTTTATTTCGGTTTTTATTATAAGATTTTGTGTTTTGTTTTCCAGAAATATCATCAACAGCTCGGTAATTTTACTAGAATTCTTTTCTCCGCTCACTGATATCATATAGTAAACATTTATTCAGAACTACGTAGTTAATATAACTTAAGAATTATGATAGTATTTAGTACAATTATTATTTTTTTCAAAGTTTCCATTAACTTCGACCTTAAAATATTCTTCTTTTTTTTTCTTTTTTTCTTTTTTTGGTAGATAAAAGTTTAGTGGTAATGAATTCATTTTAGTTATTTTATTTCAAGTATTGAAATTAAATTTCAATGCATTTATTTCAAACATATTTTCAAAATTTACTTAAAAATATCTTAGACAATTATTAATGTTTTGAGTAATAAATCAACCGGTATTATCAATCCGGTATTATATGATTTTCATTATAGATAAGATCATATATAGATAAGATCATATATAGATAGAACGCAATAGAAAAGTAAATTGTAAGATATACGAATGTTCACGTCATTTTAAATTCTATAATTCTAAAAGATCAAATTCAAAATTCAAACGGAATCTATAGAAAAGCTCTCTAGAAATTAAAATTTAAAAGCACAACTTTAAAAAAAAAAAATTTACGTTGAAACTATTTGACCGATTTCGTTAAAGCTTTATCGTATTTTTCGTATATTTTTTTTTAATTTGAAATTGATTTAAAAAGAAAATAATAGTTTCAATTCTAACAATTCAAAACAGTTTTGAATATTATTAAAATAAATAATACAAAAACACAAAGTAATCATAAAAAGCTATGCTTTGTATGATAAACGACTTATTACTTCGCATGGAATATATTTTAAGTAAACGAGTTTTTTAATCGTGTGGAAAAACGTTTCAATTCTTTCATATTGCTTTAATAAATTTGCGTAATTAGTTAAAACATCATAAATTTGAATAAATAATTATTATTAATTGATAAAATTAATTAAGCATTATAAATTGGGATAATTAATTAAAGCATTTGATTTTTCATTATTAGTCATAGAATTTTGAATTATAGCAATCACTTGTTATTAAATTAATTGTTATTAATTTATATAATTAATCCAAATTGATTAAACGTATATACCACGAATAATTAAGATTGTATCTTAATACATAAAATACTGATATTTAGATCAAAAGTTACATCTGATAATTAGTTAAAGCATTGGGATAATTAATTAAAGCATTTTATTTTTCATTATTAATCATAGAATTATGAATAATAGCAATCACTTGTTATTAAATTAATTGTTATTAATTTATATAATTAATCCAAATTGATTAAAAACATATACCTCGAATAAGTGAGATTGTATCTTAATACATAAAATACTAATATTTAGGTCAAAAGCTACATCTGATTTTTATTTTATGCGCCAAATATTAAATCAATATTAAATCAAATATTGAATCAAATATTAAATTTTGATACTTGATTTTAATATTAACTTCTAATATTTGACTTGAATATTATTTTAATATTAAATTTTAATATTTGATTTTAATGTTATTTTAATATTGAATTTTAATATTTGACTTTAATATTATTTTGATATTAAATTTTAATATTTTTTTCGCAACTTTAAGTTTTGAAACAAACTATTTTTTAAATTGACTAATATTTTTTATTTCTTCAAAACGCACATAAACAATATCTTTGCGACCTCTTTTTCTAATATTTTGTTTTCCTTCTTTTATTTTTAAAAGCACTTTTAAATACACTTTTTTTCAATTGATTGTGACTCATTAATTCAATTGATGTAACGCTTTCAATTCAGTGCTTTTTAAATGTTTAGTTGAAAACATTGATTGTACATTTTATAAATTCTAAATAAATATAATGTATTTAAAGAAAATGCTTTTGAAAAATGTTGAGTAAACAAAATATTTTCATTTGAAAATTCTTTTGAAATATTTCAAAAAATTTAATCTGTTTCCTTTTATTTGAATTTGTCATAGTTTTCTATAATTTACTTAAAAAAATTCAAACTAATCGGAACAATAATTTCAACATCCACAGCTTATGATTAATCCATGCAAGAATGTGTCTTCAAAAAATCTATATTTTGATTATATATAATGTATATTTTACTCTTTCCAAAATATATAGATATTTTATTAAATTTTGTTGAATTCAGTTATGTAATACAAAAGTAATAAATGATAAGAACGTATTGGCATATTATTGTTGAATAAATATGATTTAATTATACTTGTAATCTGAATATTTTTAGATGCAATGCTCTGATCAAAACTATAATTATTCACGTAATCGATAATTTCCTTTGTGAAAATTATCTTTTATAACGTGAATTAGATTAAAAAAGTTACGCATGCATATATTTGATTTATGTAATAGATTTTTGAAGCTAAAAAGAATGAAGCATTCCCTTTGCGAAAAAAAAGTTCTTAGGCCCTTCAGGAAGCTTCACAAATGGAAGTTAATGATGTTTTATTAAATAGTGGAGATTTTGTTACTGTTGTAACTTAATCATATTCAGTTGATGAAAGCTTTTAAATTTTTTTAATTTTGAATTGTTTAGAAAAATTAATGCTGTTATTACGCATAAAAGGAAATGAAAAAGAATTATTTATTTCGCCTGATTGAATTGTTTCTATTAGCGAGTATACTTAAATAATGTATTTGATTTGAGGACACGAAAAACTTAAAGGATTCTACTTAAAAAGTTAAAATAAAAATAACAAAAATTCAAAATTGTTTATTTTTTATAAATATTAATACTTCTTATATTTTTTAAATCTTTATCTAAATAATAAATTAATTAATATAAAAAAATATGAGTTAGAGATTAATTTAATTATTTCCTTTTTCAGATTGCTCTTCTCTTGTGCTCAGTTGTAGCAGCAAATGCTGGAGGTTTAGGAGCGTACGGTGGTCAAGGATCAGTAGGCTATGGATATGGTTCAGGAAGTAAAGGATACGGTGGATATGGCAGTCATGGTCTTGGTGGATATGGTGGTTACGGACTCGGAGGATACGGTGGTGGCCATGGACTTGGAGGATATGGTGGATACGGAAAAGGCTTAGGAGGAGGTTATGGAGGATATGGTGGATATGGAAAAGGCTTAGGAGGAGGTTATGGAGGATACGGATTAGGGGGTTACAAAGGAGATTCTGGACTTGGCGGCTATGGTGGTTATGGTAAAGGATTAGGTGGTTACGGGGGTTATACTTCAGGACATGGTTACAACTACGGATACTCCTCCTATGGGAAAGGACTTGGAGGATATGGAGGTTATGGAAAAGGAGTGGGTGGATATGGTTCAGGCTATGGACTTGGCGGTTATGGAAAAGGTTTGGGTGGTTATGGAGGAAAAGGTCTTGGTGGATATGGAGGTTTAGGACAAGGAGGTTTAGGGCATGGCGGTTATGGAATTGGTGGATATGGAGGAAAAGGGTACGGAGGCTTTGAAGGATATGGAGGACACGGATTAAGTGGTTACGGAAGCTATGGAAAATTGGTTCACTGAGGAAATCTGTTTAAAGGTTGTATCTGAAGTAAGTGCTTAATTTCATTCAAGTAACTTTATTGCTTATCCAGTTAAGTATAAGAAAGGCAATATACAGGGGAAAATACGTACTATAAAGTTTTTAAATTTTTAATAGGATATTGCAAAGTTATTACAAACATGTGTAAGTTATGACAATTACTTTTTTAATTTTTCATTTAAGCAAAATTAGGAACAATGCAATAAGCAAATAAACATGAACTTAACAATGTAAAAAAAAAAATTTGTATTAATTCTAAACTAAAAATTTAAATTAACGCTATATTGTTCGGCTGTTGTATATTAAGCAAATATGATATGTCAATCAATATCTTTGTTACATGTAGTTTAATCAATTTGTCACCTTAACCATTCTGTGACATTTGTTTTCCCTTATACTTAATTTAGCAAGTTTTTCACGTAAATAGAAACTATATAGCTTGAATAGCTAACACTTTATCTTATAAATTTTAGATTTTAAAATCAATAACAACTTTTAATTTCATTTACAAATTTTTATTTCATTACTTTAATCTTTTTTATTTATTTAGAATCTATAAAAATCTTTTATTTTATTCTCGGGACTCCTATTTATATGTATTACAACCTATGCATAAAAAATAATAACTTTGTCAAAATTTGGTTTTTGCTGGAGGAAATATGTAAATCTTTGGGAGAGAAATCTGATCTTTCGAATTTCTCATTTTAACAGACATAATTCATAAATTTAATTATAATTTCCAAAAATTTACCCTTTCTTTAGAGACTTTTGCGTATAATTGAATAAACATTATTGTTATATCAATGCTAAATAGGGTGCCCTGTAATAATCACTCTTAGTATATAATTTTAGTACCCTTATAAAACATAAAGTAAAAAATTATGTACGCTAGGTTCAATAAATTAATATTAAAGCTTGAAAAAACAAAAACGCTAGATTCACTACTAGAGAAGACGAGACTGAAAAACTCATAACCTGTTTTAATCTTTAATGAAGGAAAATTATTGGAAACACCTCTCAGTTTCATCAACAAATCCAACTGGTTTTATATTTTTCCTCTCTCCGTCCTTCCTAGTGATTTGACAGATTTTTGCGATTGTTAGTGTAACTCTTTTTTACTTCTTTTTTTTTTTTTTTTTTCTTTTTTGAAGACTCAAAAAATACTTGAATTAGAGGTAGCCATAACGGAACTCTGTGCCTAGAAAAAAATTTCGAAACACAGATAAAATTAAAACCAAAAAAAAATAAATACACTCTAAAATAAATTTTACAAAAAAGACTTTTAATAAGTTTTTATTGTTTCTCAAATCAGTATTATTTGTTTATTTAAAACATAATAATAGAAAAACATATTTTATTTTCCATAATTATTTTAAAATGATTTAAGGAATATGCTTTCTCTAAAGAACTATGATGTTCACTTCGCTCAATAACCTCCGTTGTTCTCATTCCTCATTCGCATGAAGTATGTAATAATTATAATTTTATGTCAAGTTTAACGAAATGGAAGGATCTAGGGATTTGATAAATAATCAACTGTATTTAAAAAAGTAATAAATGAGAAATCATTTAAAAGGGAGTTATCAAAGGTAAGAAATATAATGATAACCTTACATCATATAACGATTCGCAACAGTTTTTAATTCTCTTTGTTCTTTGTATTTTTAAAAATTTAACTCTCTCTTTCTCTCCCTCTCTGTAGTTGTATTTCAGTGGTCGGCAAATTGGCCAACATGGGTTTTTTTTACCTACAAGTTTAACAGTTATTAATTCTGTAACTAATGATAGAAATCAGAATTTTTTTCATTCCATCGAACTCCTTATACGAGTTTTACATTTTTCTACACACTTTCATAATTCTTAAGTTCAGATTAGATTTTGGTTTCATCAAGTTCAAATTTGATAGAGATTTTGAGCAGCAAAGCAAAATGAAACGTAAAACAAAAAAAAATTACAAATCACAAATAAGCACTTAAAATTGAAATTAACTTTCTAACAAATTAAAATTTCGAAAACAAATACTCCGTGTTAAGTTTATAAACAAACAAGTCTCCGTAGTTGAATTCCAACGACTTTTAGAGGGGCATATATGCTATTTTGCTCTGCAAGTTTAACATTTAATAATTCTTGAACTAATAATGAAATGTTACACGTTTTGTTCGATCATAATACCTGCACATTTTTTCTCCCCGTATTTATAACTTAAAGTTTCTATGTCGTATAATTTTTGGGTAGAAAACTAAAATGTAACGTTAAGTTGAACAGCCAAAAAAGAGTCGGCGGCATCAGCGGCTTTAACGACTTTTTAATAAAGTGAGAAGTTTTTATTACAAAGTAATAATATTTAAATTTCCATATTTTAACATAAATCTAATTTTATTATTCATAATGAGAGATAGAATTCGTGATTTTGAAACACAAAAATTATAACTAAATCATAAATTAATTTTTGATCCTTTTGTCATTTTTTTATGTAATCGCAAAGTGGTGGTTCCTTTTTATTAATTATGATTTTATTTTCAGGTATTGAAAGACAGTTAATTATGGTCAATTTTCCTATGAAACAGCCTTTCTTCTGTCGCAGCTGAAGTTAAAGGTGTTGTCGCTGTTCATATGTAATTTCACACAAGTTGCGTTTGTAAATTTTTTGTGATCAAACAAATAAAATGTTTTATTTTTATCGTTGGTGATTTATTTGTGTAAAATAATAATCAATATAAATTTGCATTTAATAAACATTTAGAAACAAGTAGCATGCAAAAAATTACACTGAATTTTCAAACTCTAAATGGGTTTTAATATAAAATGTAAATTTTAGTTATTAACTAGTTTAAATGCTGATAGCATTTTTTTTTATTTAACGGTTAAGGGGACACGGGACCTTTCAAATGAAAACTTGTTTTTTAATTTAATTTTACTATTATGAACATAATTTATTTATTTTTTAGCATATTTTAGGAAATAGGCCAAGTAAAAACAATTTTGGTCAAAATTTTTTTAAAAATTTAATAAAATATGAAAATTTTAAAAAATACAAAAATTGTCCCTTGTGTCTGAAATTTCATCCAAATAATTTAAAATTTTTTCTATAGATAGATAATGATGATATAAAGACTCTCTAGCATCAGTTATTGTTTCACTTCAAAAGGTTTTGAGAAAAAAAAATTTTTTTAGTTCCGACGCTTTTTTTTCGAAAATTTTCATTTCCTCCTACAGTTAAAGTTGTATAAAAAACTTTATAATTAATATTTCGTGAAAACAATGCTACATTGTCTTTATAACAGTCATATGAAGCATATGAAAAATTTTCAGGCAAAATTTTCAATTATTCAGACACAAGGGACAAATTATAGAAGTAAATTATGCAAAAAAAGTTAACGGAGAAAAACTACTTTTTTTGTGTAAATTAACTAAAACTCACTGTAATAGCTATAATATCATGCTTAAAATATAAAAAGAACTTCCGATGTATTCTTAATATAATAAATGCTAAATTTTTACCAATACAAACGATTTTTACATAAAAATATTGTTCGTTATGCATCATATCAATATGTCATATGTAACCTTGAAACAAAGAAAAAAGATTATTTTTGTGTGCATAAAAATTACACTAAAAACATTATTCTCTATAATTTTAATAAAACAAATAATATATTTGATACCAGATAAATAAAAAAATTATTGACATTGACATAGGAAAAGCATATTGCAGAATTTCGATAACATGCTAGAAAATTTCATACATTTGAATTCAAAGTGCCCACAATTGTACGGTTAAACAAAAGTACGGTTAAAGTTAATTTGGCGTTGCCAAACAGTGTCACATTATACTAATTAAAAAATATTTTATAGAAATATTGATTTGAACATAAAAAAAAATCAAAATAAGCTTGATAACTACAATGTAAACAAACAGACAGCTTATGGAACGTCAAAAGTGCCACGCCCACTTTTCAGAAAAATAGCTATAAAATCATAAAAAATCATCGTATCGAAAAAATTTGAACAACACGTGATTCAGGTTGACTATCTTTAAATTTTTAACAAAAAAAATTTTTTTTGAAAATTTTATGATTTCAAGGTCCCGTGTCCCCTTAACAGGGAACTTCTAGATACAGCATTGGACAAACTTGCCTTTGTAAAGAACTTCTCAATAAAATTGACCTGCATTTGTGTTGCATTGGAAAGGAAAAATCCTGGAAATGTTTTATATCAGTACTGTAGTCGGTGCGAGCCGGGTGCAGAATTTGAATCGACCAGCCATTGCCGAGATTCGAGCCTCGCTCATCTCATTTGGAGATGAACTTTCTTGCTCTCTGAGATATCGCAGCTCAAATCTTAATAATAAAAAATAATAGGTGATTGCTAAAGTTCGTAAGTGATCTGGATTAAGTGTAGTTACGCATATAAGTGAGATTTCAGAAAAATGTAGCTAAAAGAATAATTAAGTAGAAGCAATTAACTTAATTTAAAGTTGAAATTCAAGCAAGGCATTCATTTTTTGTCAGCGAAAAAAGACTTTTTTTTTCGTCACTCAACAGGCACTACAAAAGTTAAGAAAGTTAAACAGAAAGATTCTCCTAATTCACTTAATCTTGGCAGCTTAAATTTTCAAAAATTCTTTTCCTAGAAAATTAATTTGGAAAAGGTATTAAAACTTGATTAACATCACTTTTTGACTAGAAACCACAGAACTTTTAAAAAATAAACTAACTTTTAATAATAAACTTTTTAAAAAACACTAAATTTTTGAGTATTTTTTTATTATTAATAGAAAGCAACTAGAATAACTTTTTTTTAATGTATAGTAGTTTTAAGTTTTTAATGTTGGTGGTTTTTTTAAAATGTTTTTGTAAAAGTATATTTTAATTTCAGACTTTATAAATAAAATTAGTTGGCAAAACAATGCGAAAGTTGAATTTCGTGTTTTAGCCCGATAAAATGAACAGTTGTATGGAGTTATCTAGAACAATCAAAGCGTAACTTATATATAAGGATTTTAATATCTACATTGTTTTACAATTTTGCGTGTTACGGAAAAATCTATTTTTTTAGATCTATGAACTAATGCATTCCTTACTCGCTACCGCTCGCCAACCATCAAAGATTGCTTCGTAATCTTATAATATTCAGCTTGAGGACTAAGCTTACATCATTTACTATCAAGTTAGACCTGTTTGAAATGTGTCCAAATATTTCGCAATATAAATAATAGCAAAGAAGCCTGATGGCTGAGCGGTAGCGCTTCGCGCTGTCGTGCCACAGGTCCCTGGTTCGATCCTGGGGCCGGGCAAGGTTGATTCAGCCTTTCATCCCTTCAGTGGGTCGATAAATGAGTACCAAGTATGCTTGGGAACTAAACACTGGGGGTTCCGCGTTCGGCTGACCACCTGACCGGAACATCTGCTCCTGCACACCAGAGCCCAAGGTCAAGAAAACTGAGATGGGCACTAAAGACCTTGGCCCTCTATGGGCTGTTGCGCCACTGAGTTTAGTTTAAATAATAGCAAAAAATAAACTGAAACAGAAATAATTAATAAACAAAGAAATTATTTTTTCTCTCAATTGTCTCAGAAAAATACACATTTCCGTCATGGAACGTGAACTACTAAATATATCTACTGTAAAAATAGAATCATTCTAAATCATTAATCATACAGATTTTTTATTAGTCTAATTAGTATTGCTTTTGTTTCATTCAATAAGCGCAAAGCACTTTTTTAACCAAAAGGCTATATTATATCCCGTTGGCATTTCTCCACGACTAAAGTACAAAAGTGCAGTGACTTACAAAAAGTCAAAGTATATTTGTATTTTATAGAATTGATTATGCTTTGGTGTAACTAAAATTTTATTGGTTGGCATTAATATCGTCAAAAGACGAAACTTGTGAAAAAAGAAAGTAAACGACAGCATTATATTAATAATACTGATTTTAAATTCTGTATTTTATTCGAGAAATTTTATTATTTCAATATAGTTCAGAACACATACCTCGCATATTTAGTAGCATCTTTTGCATCTAAGCATTTCTTTCAGTTGTATTAATTTTGTATAGGAAATTTTCAGAACATGCTTTCTTTTGGAACGCCCCATATTTTCGAATCTTTTTCAAATAAAAAAATAAGTTAAATAGATAAAAGTTAACAGGCAGGATTCTGTGAAGAACTTTCTGAATGAATTCATAATACATAATATAAACTTAAAAAATGGAAAAAGTTTAATCTAAGTTTTATTGGGATAGACTCCTTACGAATATTTTTACCTCAAATTACAACTTTTGCAATGAATGTTAGAAACACAATATGGGTGTTTAAGTCAGAGGCTAAACTAGATCAATGTTCCACTATCTTTCAACCAATTTCTGTTTGCACCTATTAGATGATTCGTATTCCTATCATAAGAAAACGTATTCATGCTGGTTGCATGTGTAACTGATTGATCATTGATAGATTTTCAGTGGACAGGTAAGGGAAGTGACGTTAGCTTAGACATCTGCATTAAAACACCGTTAAACATAAGGTTCGTATGTTGTTTAGCGGTGTGGAAGTGGCTTCCAAAAGTTTGAACTCTTTGTCAAATTAAGCATTCTCAATGAAACAAAAAAGTTATATCGGTTTTGCTATTCTGAATTCTTAGCTAGAAATGTCCATTCTGCTACCTAACCTCCAATTGTTGGCCTCAGCATGTCATTTTTGGTAATTAAAATTAGCTTTCAAGATTTAAAACATATATATAAGTAAATAAATGAGAATACGTATGCAAATGATGGAGATCCTGGGAAGAAACACAATTCACTAGTTTTTGTAATTTTTTTTTTGATAAGCATATTTTCATAATCTCAATTGTTTTCTAAATTATTATCCTGTAATTTGCATAATGTATTCCAATGAATGTCCAATCGTAAATGTATCATTTCCTTTATCAGTTTCTTTTTCAGTTGCAGAATATTCCTCATTAAAACAGAGTGTTCTGGTGTAGAATAGGGGGTCCCTTGGTTTGGCGATTGTACAGTTTTACTGTAACCCCGTTCCTGATTACCATGATATTATTTGTTTTGTTATTGAACGGGCTACCGCAATTTTCCTTATTGTTTTATGTTTGTTGTTTGGTTTGTTTTCATATACATTATTTGCATTTCAAATTTTACCTAAGTTATTCTTTTACCAGTAGTTGCTCACATGTCATTGTCGCTATAACTACCTTCGTCTGCTATCTCTACAAAGAATGTCTGAAAAAGTAAATATGTATTTTTTTACAGGAGAGAAAGGGTAAGAAATCTATTAATGACTGGTTTATGCGAGAAGGTTTGATTAATTCTCATTATTTTTATCTTGCTTATGTGAAAGATATGCGTTTGGATAAATCAAAAGAAGGAACGAATGGCTACAAATGAGTTTATCGTGAGGAAGGTAAAAATACTCATCGTTGCAAACGGTCTCTGAGGAACAGTATGTGTGTTTGTAGATGGTAAAATGAATATGATTGATGAATATGTTTTCGTTTTTGTGGGTGTTTGAAGCTGGTACAAATCTTCTTATGAATGAGGTAAATATGAAATTTAGAAAAACTGTGGTAGATTGGTGTAATTTCAGTTAAGAAGTGTGTACTGATACAGGTGGAAAAAAATAGTGAAATTATAGAAGGTCCTGGAATGGTTTTTGAAATTGATAAAAGCAAGTTCGGTAAGAAAAAATATAATCTTGGTATACGAGTGAATAGTAAATTAGTGTTTGGTGGTAACGAAAGAGAGATGTGTTTGAGTTAGGTATATGTTAATGCTAAATGTAAAATATTTTAAAAAGTATTTAGTAATCTCACGAGAGAGAAGTTGTTACCTGGAAAATATCGCCTGGGACAATTATCGCAGATTGTCTAAAAAATGAAGATTTTCTGCATTTATCTTTCAATCATTCTTTGAATTTTATTGATCCCGAAACTGGTACTTCGAACAATAGAATATATGACCTAAATTTTAGGGCATGTGGATTCATAGAATGCCATATGAAAATTTTCCAAGCAAGATTTTCGTCAATATCCGAAGAAATCTTCCGATTCTTATTTTGCTGAATTTATGTGGAGACGTCAGTGCAGGATTAGACGGTAACCGATTCGTTCCAGGACTTTCTGAAGTGCATAAGAGATTTGTACACACCAGACTCTTCTCCAAAGTCTGGTGTGTGCAAATCTCTTATCTTGCTTCCTGTATAAAAACATATAGGCTATATAAAAATTATATATAGTCTCCTATGTTTTTTATTTTGTATTCTTAGGACCAAAATAAATTTTTTCTAAGGCTTCATAACTATTTCCAGGCTTATATTAACATTTTTAAAACATTTAATGTCATTTTTATAATGCATCCCGCAGCGAAAAATACTATAAAAAATCATAAATTGCCCGTCAAATAATATTAAATAATCTAACTTCATAAATAAAATCAAGTTATTTCAGAACTAACACATTATGAAAGCAATATTATTTAATAAAAAATTATTCATATTAAGAAAGGTTCAATTATAAAAATTAAATATGCAAGAACTGCTATGTTTTAAAGCGAACAAAATAATTTGCGATGGAAGTTTCCGTGAGTATAGGTTGCTATACTAACATAAAATGCACATTATATCGTGAATATAGGTTGCTATACTAACATAAAATATACATTATATCATATATGCTAAAATCATATTTTTAGTCACTAAATTTTTCTGTCCTCAAATTTTAATGGTAACAAGACCTCTAAAGTGTAAGTGAATAAATTTGTTTTTAACACAATCAACAAGTTATGAAACAATCTGTTAAGGGGGTATACATTGATGATATTACACTTTTTCAATATTTTGACCTACTCCCCCTTTTGTCACAAAGTGTCAAAGTATCAGGTCTAAAAAAAGCATTACGTGATCATTTAAAAGAAAGATTTTTAGTAATTTCCTTTGTCAATTTAATTTATAGTTGCATTTCACAGTCATAAAATATAAAGTACTCTAAATTCTTCACTGCGACTTATCCGCCTAAGAAGAGGATATATACTTGGTCATCGAGTACATGGGTCTATTAAATTTATCATTCTAAATAGAACTTAATTTAAAGTAGAATTCAATTTAAAATAGAACTTAATGAAATCAACAAGAATGCAAAACAAAACTATCAGAAGAAAACCCCTTTTTATGTTTTAAAAAAATCATGATAAAAATGCAAAGCTAGATAACATAAAACGAAATATTATTTTTAAAAAATTTATTTACTGATTTTAAGTAACTTATTCTAGCCGATACGTATGATCTCTAACTTCTTGTTCCTCCTCCTTGTCACTAACAATCACAACCCCAAGAACCCCGCTTTCCAAGCGTGACGTCATTCGTAAATACCCTTTTAGTATATTTTTAAAAATTTCAAAAAATGTCCTACTATCAAAAGTCTGTCTCGAAGCTTGAAAAAAAAATGACGAAAATGCAAAAAAATTAGCTATTACGAAATTACTCTATTCTTATAATTCACTTTATTTTTGATTCTTACAGATGACATGAAAAAAGGTATTTAATTTGGTAGCTGTATACAATAAGTATAGTAAAATTGCCCGGAAACAGTTTTCATAGAAATAACTTTCAATTAGCGCCTTCAGCTTCATAGAGCGTAAACTAGAGGCATAAAAAATCAAAGCACCCTCAATGACACTTTGAATAAATGTAACTGACCGCTCCGTGGAACATTTTCAATTAAATGACACAACTGCCATTGCGCTATTCTTATTTGAGTCTTTCCCTTTATTTAAGTTATATTATTATTTTATTCAGACGCAAAGACATTATTTTTATCAACTTGTATATATAAAGCTGATTTAAAGAGTGGAAAGTATTGCAAACTCAGATTGCCTTAAAGTACCGTCAAGAAAAATGTTCCACCTACGAACAGTCGTAAGTACTGCACCATTTCAAATTCCTGTAATCATATTTAATTTGAATATGAACTTAATTTTAAGGATAATTAAAATCTGATTAATTTAAACTATTTTTCATCATTATATGCGCACTAAAGCTAAGAGGAGTGTTTTCTCATATTCAAATATGCTTTATAAGTGCTTCCAGTTTTATTAATATACATAAAATTTATGTTATCTTCGGTATTTTAGATCAACTATTTGTTTATGAACACCAGCATAATTCAAAACTTTCAAACTTTTTATTCTTATCTCCAATTTAGAGCTATTAGTAAGCATTAACCTGGAACTAACATGAAACAAAGTAATCTACACTTGTGACTATATGAAGACAAAACTTTAGCAGCTAATCCTGATTGCAACCTCTGTAACTTTGAAAAAATATTTTCGTACATTCATTTCCCACTTAGAATCAATGCGAAATCTTTTTCCAACATTTTTCTAGTATTGAAAAAAGCAACAAAAATAATAATAATAATAATACTTACCTTAGAAAAGTATTAGCAATTGTAAAGTTGATGTTTTTTATATATTATTGCTATTTAGTCTCTTCAAAGAAAATAAAGAAGGTTTACATTGTCATAATATGTACGATACGAAAAGAAATTCTCGCAATTTTTATATGAATATGGTAGAGCTCAATGTAAAAGTTTACACAATGAAATTATGGAATTTACAATATCGAATTATAATAAACAGATTTTAAAAAAAAAAAACATGTAAACATGTTCAAAAAACCCTCTCTAAAATGTCATAATATAAATAAAATTGTGTGATTTGTTATAACACTAGTGTTACAGATAAAAAGAGAAATTTGATTGTTACAAAAGTTTAGACATGATTAAGAGTTTCTGTTAATATTTCTTTTCATATGCATCACAAACGTCAAGTACTTACGATCCGCAAATGGTAACCCTTAGCAACTGATACTACCACTAAAACTATTTAAAGAGGTGTAATTACAAAAATTTGCCAGCTACAAACAGTTGTTAAATATGTTTCGAAAAATTCCGCTATTTTTAAGAGATAAAAGGTCTTTATTTATTAAGGTTTATGAAATGGTTACAAATATGAAGCAAACACATATCTAGATCGCGTATAATGAATAAACGCTATACTCGTTTGATTCGACGTCTGACAAGTATCCAAATGACTGTTCATGACACTATAAATGTCATCGGGACTCTATTGAATGGTTCATTGAGGTATACATAAGATTCTCTAGTATACAATTTATAAGGGAATACTAAAATCAGAAATAATGACTCACTGTAAACGGCCCCTGTTCTGAAGTCACATCAAAATCCAAAAAGAATTTCATGGGCTAAAAATCGGAGATCATATGGACCGAAATGGAAATGATTTATATTTAGAATTTAAAAAAAGTCTACTGTTGAGCATTATATTGGCAGCATGACTTGCACAAAATATAGGAATGTGTTTAGTTGTAGATAAGGTACTCGGTGATGTAAGGTTTTGCTAAAATCCAAAGCCTATGCAGAGCTTCGATTATTTTATTTATTCATTTCATTTTGTTTTGTTTTGTTTATTTCTTTGGTCTCAGCAAATAGTATTGAAATATTTAATATAATACACACAAATAGCTGCACAATTATTAATTTTATTCTGTTTTAAAGCAATAAAATTTCGTATGTCATCTTTCTTAAATTGATCACTAACAAGAAACAAAGAAAAACAATTTCAAAGTATGTCATCAAAAAACTACATCAAAAATTTTTTTATACGTATATGTATTTTCATGGAATGAAAGACAGAACAGTCGCATAACAAAATAACATTCACTTCTTACTAGATGGAATTGTAAAGAGCATATTGTTATTTAGTCAAAACTTACCAGAATTATTTAGTTACTTAAAGTGCACTTATAGAATGTGAAATTTTGCTATTTTTTTAAAAGAAATAATTGTTCGAATTCATTGTTTTAGTGTAATGGCACTAATATCAATACTGGAATTAAAGAAAGATGTATATACTAATAAAAAAAATATGTAGTTTTCACTCCCATCTACAAACAACAACAAAAAATTTATCTCATATCTAGATCTAATTAAATAATTTTCATCTAACAGGCATATTTTTTAATATATTTAAATTATTTTCCATATTTTTCAGATTTGTATTGCCGTTGTTCTGTCTGGATGCTTTGGTCAGATGATAGGCATAGGAGGTGGTCTAGGAGGAATTAGTGGAGGTGCCGGAGTTGGCCTAGGAGGAATTAGTGGAGGTGCCGGAGGTGGCCTAGGAGGAAGCTATGGTGTAACCAGAGGATACACATCTGGCATGTACGGAGGCAGAGGTCTCGGAATGATCGGAGGTGGTGGCCTCGGAATGATGGGAGGCAGAGGTCTCGGAATGATGGGAGGCAGAGGTCTCGGAATGATGGGAGGAAGGGGTCTTGGAATGATGGGAGGCAGAGGTCTCGGAATGATGGGAGGTCTTGGAATGATGGGAGGAAGAGGTATCGGTATGTTCGGAGGCCAAGGAATGGGAATGATGGGCATGGGTGGGCCACTTATGGGTGGTCTTGGATATGGAGCTGGAATCTATGGTCCTATGATGGGAATTGGTTATGGAGGACTTATGGGCTGAACTTAATAGTTGACTTGATGACTTAAATAAATTGTTTTGTTTATTTAAAACTTGTATTTTTGTGTTTTTTATTACTTTTTCATTTTTAATAAAAAAAAATTTTTTTTTATAAAATCATAACAATTGGTGAAAATGCAAATGTCAATAATTTCCTTAAACTATCTAAAAAAAACAATTTCACAAAAAAAAGTTTATTTCGAAATATTTTCTCATTTCTGTGTCACATCGGTACATTTGGAGAGTCCACCAACGCTTGTTTTTGATTTTTAAACCATTTGTACTTTATGAATTGATGATACAAAGGTTAGAGCACTCGCTTGTCAAGCAGTTTTTCTAGGATCAAATTCTGAAGAAGACTGAGAACTCATTCATTAACAACTTATTTTATTTAAAATTGTACTTTCAAATCGATTGTGTTAATTAATAAATTCCATATGTTGCATTCGTGTCCTTCAAAAAAGTGAAGGTAGCTATTTCCTAAATTTAACAAAATGCTCATTTGAGGAAACGGTTCTCTCAGGAAACGGTTTAGTCGAAAATGAAGAAAATTACTTGAATTTTAAGAATCCATTTTCAACAGTATGATTTTTAACAATAGTATAGCACTTAACAACTTACAAAACAATATTTAATAAGTTATTCTGTAAATTATAATATCAACAAATTACAAACTCTGAAGAATATCTTTAACTTCTCAAAATATACCGTGATAAAAATTGCATACTTATAATATGAACTTAAAAAACAGAATAAATTTATCATTGCATGCTTCAAATTGTTAAGCTTTTTTTTTTCAATTTCAATAAACTAGATAATATTTTCTTAAAGTAATTATTTCATTCCAATAATAATTTATAATAAAAAATCAATACCTCAACCTGTGAAAGGGCTATAAACATTTAAATAGACAAATATAAAAAATTTCGTTCAAATTGTGCTGATTAATTGAACAATATTACATTAATTAGTTACTAGTCAAAAAGGTTTAAGCTTAAAAAAATGAACAATCATTTTTCTTAGAACTCTGTTCTTTCTTTGAAGGAATATTCATCGAAAACTGTTTTACAAATAACTTTATTTATTTAACGGAAAACAAATATTCCACCTTTAATAAACATTTGGGCTAAAATTTTGTTACTTATGTAATATATGACACGTAGGTGATATCATTTCCTGTTAAACGTATTGCCAATTGGCTAATAAGATTTACCAAATCAAGTAGTGGGTTTTGACTTCAAATTCGTTCTCAAACAAAAATTTATGTCGCTTTAACATTTTGGTGTTTAACACAAGTTCTGAAAAAATATTACTGAAATTTCAATATTTAAAAATGTTTTTTAATTAAGGAGGAAAATTTATATCTTGTCGTCCCATGTAGTTAAGAGGAATATCACCATGAAATTTTCAAAAGAATTGTTAATTTATTTACTGTTTAAAATAAATAATTATTTCACTTGCACTTTCAAAAACTATTTTATTTTCCTTAAATAAGATAGAACTCAGATAAATACTTAGATGCATACATGAATAAATGTAATTAGCACTCGCCAACTTTAAGCGTGTTTCTCAAAATAGCATTTAACTCGATAACTCACTAAGTATATATATATATATATATATATAATCTAAGTATATATATATATCTAATCTAAGTATATATANATATAGTGAGTTAA
Source organism: Parasteatoda tepidariorum (assembly GCF_043381705.1). NCBI lineage: Eukaryota > Metazoa > Arthropoda > Arachnida > Araneae > Theridiidae > Parasteatoda > Parasteatoda tepidariorum. Next base: position 39,446,740 of record NC_092209.1, on the reverse strand, counting down.
TAGTAGATATTAATAAGTGATAAAGCTGCATTAAATATTATCTCCAAAAATGTTACATAATAAAGACTAAAAGGATAAAATAGGATTTTTAAAAAAACGAAGAAAATTAAGAAAAATAATAAGTTTTATTTACTGCTCTACAAGTATATAAAACCCACAAAATAGATTAAAAATGTAGAGAAAACATGGAATAAAATATAATAAAGATTCATGAAAAGAAAAGAAAGAAGAAATTATATATTAGAATAATTTTTAAATTTTAGCCCATAGACAAAGCTAACAGTAACTATGCAATCTTATGTAAAAAAATTCTTTTTAGAAAAACTTCGAGGAAACAAAATGTTTTTACTAATTACCATTAACCAAAAATATCAGTAAATTAAACATTTGTATTGCAAAAGACCAACTGAATTCATGAAATTGGCGTGATATTGAAGTCTATAAAATTCATGATAACCTCGTTAAAGAATTGTCACCGCTTTTTAAATTTTTCCCGACTGCGGCCACCCTGGGTTCGAATAATGTTGACAACCAACATACGTCTTTCTCTCCCATATGCATATTGCTCTAAAAAGAGTATACGCTGTTTTAATTTTGAATACATGAGGTTTATAAATTCGACAATTATATGTTTCGGAGCTATTTTTGCACATTTTTGCTCAATTTTGAGAAATCAATTTTTACCATGCTCTAGATAGTGAATATACATATTAAATACAAACAAAACTGAAAAATAAAAAATATGCATTGCACATAATTAAATACCAAAACTTCTGAATAAATGTATCAATAATCATCATAGCTAAAAAGGAATTATAAGTTAAGTTGTAAAAAATGTGAAGAAAGCACATGCAAGGATAAACACTAAATAGAGTGTAGAACATTTTATTCTCAAAAGGAAATTCTTCAAACTTTGTAGGTGGATAAAATTTACCGTAATACCACGTTATTGTGGCATTTCATGAAAACAAAATCTTATTTTAAGGCAGATGTATTTAAATTAAATGATTAAAATAGATAACAAGAGTATCCAAACAACTTTCTATACTCATATAAAATATTATTATTCTCTGAAAGATTTCGAGTTCAGCAATTAAATATTTTTAAGAAGCAAACAAAAAGAAAAAAACGCTTGTTCTAAATCTTTAAAACATTGAAAGCGTAGAACTTTTCCAACACTCATGAGAATTCATGAGAATTTTATTCAAATCATATATTAGATTTTAAAAACGTCTACTTACCTTGTTCATTGTTTTAATATAATACCCATTGATGGCAGAAATAACTCTAGTAACGAATTTTATTTGAAAGATCATTTATTAATGCCGAAGCTTTCGTTAAAACTTATAAAATTTAGATTACGGACAATTTTTGTCGTTTTAACTTAAAGAAAACGATTTCGATTAATGATTACGAATAAATATCACATATTAGCATTTCCAATTTTCTTAGTTAAAAAATATAGTACTGTTGAGAATATTTTGAATTTCATAATTTTTTTTTTATCTTTCTTACACTAAACATTATGAAATCGTTTGACAGTTTCGATTACAGAATTTCTTTACAGAAATTTCATATAAAGGTATGCATGTTTGATGAGATAGGCATGGTTACATTTTAAACAGATCATGAAACACTTTAATTTGTTTAGAATATAAATATCATGAACGTGTTATTATAGTGATTATTAATTTTGCAATAAAAAATCACAATCTATTTCCTCAAATATTTAGAATGCAAATTAATACCAATATTTAAAATATTCAAAATTAATTATGTTTTTATGATATTTTTTTGAATTATTAAATAAATCCATATTTTAATTTATAATTAGTTAAAACCCAATTATTTAATTTTTAATTTATTAATCAACTCCAAGCTTCCAAAAATGTTTTAAATCAGATTATTAAAACTACTACTGCTAACTAACTCTAGATGTCCTGATTACTCACAAATAATAACAATCAAGCTAAGGAGCAAAAAAAGATGTTTATATTAAAAATAATTTTATAAATCAATCCCTAAATTTCGATGAGATAAGAAAAATTAATACAAAACCTTTATATTTTGAACAAACTAATGTAACGCCATCTACCTTTTAAGTAAAGAAACATAGGACATTATTAAAACAGAGTTAACAAAAACAAGACAATTAAATCGAAGAAAAGTAGCATTAAGATCATTTTATTGATATAAAAAATTCATTTTCTACCTTTTATACGTAAGATGCGAGGAGCGAATGGAGAAATAACATTTTTATTGCTAAAATTAATATTTTAGAAATTGTATCTTTGTATAAAACAATTTCTTATTCTCCTGAAATAAAAAAAATGTACCCACAATATTCGAATTTATTAAAATTGCTCTATCAGAGATCTTTATAAAAGATAATTATAAAAATACCATATACTGATGTATTTTAAGATATTAAAATATGAATAGAACTAAGATTTGAAGTGTTATATTGATTTCAGGATTATTACGGGAAATTGATCTTTAACATTTTCTTTTCAAATTTGAGACTTGATTTATTCTGAGTATTTGATATTCTCTGTTTAATGCATTTTTATAATTTTTTATACTTTGTTTGAAACTTGTTTCTTATATTATATCGTTTCATAGTTGTCATATTTTCTGAAAATAGCCATATATGTTAAGAATATTTGTATAGCATTTTTTAAAATTTTTTTTAGTCCGAAACAACGTGAAATCTGCAGCATAGATAGCACAGAACTTTTACTTATGAAATGTGTAATATTATATACAATAAATTTCTTTAAGTTGTGAAATGTTATGTTTTTGTCAATTTTTACGGCTATTACGTAAAATTGCTGTGCTTCATTTTCTTTTCCAGTATGCTGAATTTTGTAAATAGCGCCTGATTATTTGATGCAAAAAGTCTCAAATCCTCTCTAGCTGGAAATTTGATTTCTTTTGATAGTTGTTTGCACCACGGATACAAAACAAAAATTCTTTCAAAATATTTATTCTGTTTAAAACACGTAAAATGAGCAGCAAAAATAAAACTAATATCGCTATTTACAAAATATTTCTTGACTAAAGTATAAAATGCAATATATTATTTCCTTTTTTGGTTGTTACCGTAAATTGTTATTTTACATTTTCTTTTCTAATTCTGTAGATTGACTCTCAATTGTGTGATGATCTCCAGTTTAGAGTTCATGAATTTGCTATAATTTTTTTGCAATTCAGAATTCGTTTGAAACTAACTATTTGTGTAAAAATGTTTGCCATAAATTATTTCCGTTTAAAACACGCAAAATTCGCAGCAAAAATGGCGCTAACACCGTTGTTTAAAAAATATTTCTTGACTAAAGTATAAAATGCAATATATTACTTCTTTCTTTTGGGTTATTACAGGAAATTGCTATTTTGAATTTTCTTTTCCAATTCCGTAAATTGAATCTCATTGTTCGATATTCTCTAGTGGGGAGTTTACGAGTTTATTCTAAATTTTTTTGTAGAATCTTTTTTGTTGTAACTCATATTTGCTTGGAATTAATATTCTATGTAAAAAATATTTGTCCTATTTTTCGAGAATAAAAAATATTTATATAACCTTTTAAAAAAAAAAAATTTAATTTAATCCTAAAGACGAAAATTTGGTCACTAATACTGCTTCCTTAACATTACTCGATACAGCATGCTATGTGTGCATTTTCTTTAAGAGTTCACGCAAAATAGTTATTACATATTTTCTTCCCAAATTTGCTTAGTTTCGTAAGCGAAGTATGATTACTTGAAATCTGGAAAATCGCATTTTCTTTTTTATTTGCAGTACGTGATTTGTTTAGAATTGGCTTCATATGAAAGAGTGCATGTGGATGTCATACTTTACTACAGTATCCATAAACAACCCAGTAAAATTCACCTTTTTCTTCCAAAAATTAATACCCAAGATATTTTTTAATAAGAAGCTCTGTTATATTACTATAAATTATACTTAGAAATCATCCTACTCTCCCCTGTGCTATCCTCTTTTTGTGGAAAGTAGGGATGATTGAAGGACGAAATTTTATCTATTCTATACAAGTGAGTAAGGCACATTTTCCAATGTATATTTTCTTCCTGAATTGAATGAAACCAACATCGAGACAGAGACACTAGTAACTTAGAAGTTATAAGTGTTTTATGTACAAGAAGTACAAATTTGCACTTATACCTATAAACGTACATAAAAAAATGAGGCATCGTTTCTATGTATTTTTTTATGTTCAATAGAATGAGGCTATACAAAAGTCAAGGGAAAAATTTTATTAAAAGTTCTACTAGCATTGTGTTAAAAAGTACAACTTTTGACATTTATTTAAGTATGTTTATTAAGTGTTTATTTAACTTTACATGGCTATCCAGGAACTATCCGAACATGTGAGGTATATTTTCGGATAAAATTTTTCACGAAAAATTTAATAAGACCAATTTTGAGATAACAGTTTATAAGTATAACTGTCTTATATACAAAAAGTACGATTTTGTATTTGAACTTATTTATACATTTTATATTGCTACACAAACAATTCATTCAATATGTATTTTTTCTCTTTTAATCGAAGGAGGCGAAACACGAATGAAAACAGTTAATACTTCAAAAGTTGATTTTCTTTCTTTCTTTTCTTTTATAGCAAAATGTACTACCTTTGAACTGCACTTATTTTGAACAAACCCTTTTAACTTCTAAACTATTAGTCTAATCGTTCGTCGTTTGATTTCATACAATTTTGCCAAAAAATCTCATCGAAAAATATACCTGACAAGATCATCAGATAGTTTCTGGACAGCAATGTAAAGTTTATGCATAAGCATGTGGTTAAATATATTTTTTTTTTATCTATAAAAACTCTTGCAATTTTTGAGATATTTTTTCTGCTGATTTGTGTATAGACTTTCTTTATAGTTTGATTCATGTTAATGGTTCGAATAAAATCTCAAGCTGTATTAACCTTTTGAGGCAAAATTTTTATCAAACAGATATTTTCATACTTTTTCCATTATTTTGCATAAATTTAGGTCAAAATAAATGACAATATTACATTTAGCATTCTAATAATTTATGGTTATGAAATACAGCATGATGCACCGGGATCTTTCTCGCGTTAAAAGTAAAATCCTCTAAACAAGACTCTTTACCAGGCAATAATTTTTTTAAAATTTATACTTATTTGCAGTTATTTAGATCTAAGAGAAACAATTATATATAATTGAAATTTCTTTTATTTACTAAATCAATTTTTGATATATTTGTAAATATGAATGAAAAATACAATTTTTTAAATAAATTTTTTTCTAAATTTATATTTTAGTTCAAATATAATTCCGATAAATAAACAAGTTTCTTTAGTGATTGTTAAATTGTCTTTTATGATTAAAAAATACCGAAATATATTTTTGCTTGCATTTATAATGTCAAAAAAGGAGGTCTAAAGGAGACATCGGTGTCCTATTTGCTTCAAAGGGTTAAAAGAATCTTGTTTTCTTAATATCACAAAAAAAAATTGAAAAAAAAGGTTAAAAACAAATAATTTAAATTCTTGTTATGGAACTTATATGTTTTATGGAACTTACATGTTTTATATGTTTAATCATCCAAATAAACGCAAATAAAAATTTTCTAAAAAAAATTATATATACATATAGAATAAATATAAAAATATAAATGCAGCAATTATAATAAAATTCAAAGCAATTAAATCTTTAATAAAATCAAAACTCTACTTATTGTACAACTTGTATACATTTGTTCTAAGCAAACATGAATACAGATGAAAAATAGCATTATTAGAAATAAAATCAATAAAGATTTTTAGAATTCACAAGACATTTATCCAAGAAAAAAGAAAGGAACTCGGAAACCTCCTACTCCTAATCCTCCATAACCTAATCCACCTAGGTCAAAGTTCCTAAATTCCTTATCACCATATCCTTTACCACCATAATTTTCATCCTCTATTTTCACAGTTTTTCCCGTATCATGTCCTTTTCCATAACTGAAACCTCTATCATATCCAGAGGAAACGGCACCACCTTTCTGACCACCGTATCCAGCTCCTCCATGGTCACCGCCAGAGGTACCATGGGATTTAACACCATGACCTCCATGGGTGCCTTTGTCGAATTCATCGACTTCCCCATGACTTCTTACGAAAAGCAGTGAAAAGCAGAGCATCATCTATTGTAAAATTTAAAGAAAAAAAGATGTTCAGTATATTATGTGCATTGCGCAAAATACAAAACGAACCACCCCCGAATTACTTTTAAACTAATGACCGGATCTTCACGTTCTAGGACTCAATGTTAATGGTTCGCAGTGGGTGACCTCAAATATGCTAATTAATTAGTACAGACACTATTTTGTCTGACACAAAAAATTTTAAAAAGTTTTATTTTTAAAATTTGATTTCTCTGGATTCGTCCGATTTCTCTCAATTTTTGCATTTTGTTATTTAAAATCACATTGTTTAAAACGATGTAAAAATTGTATACCTTACAGTTATCAAAAATTTTCGACTATTATTAAATAAAATCACAAAAAATTAAAAATATTTTCTAAAAGTTACATTTACATGGAATTATTAATGATAAACGAATCTCATAATTGTGGACAAAATTTTTTTCAATTTGCATGTAAAGTTATCGAGATATGGTGAAATAGGCAAAAAATAAAACTAACAAAAGTAAAACTAACTAAAAGTAAAACTTATCAAAAATTATTCAGGGTGGTCCATTTTTTTTGCGTATTGTACGTATTAAGTACAGTACGGAACCCGTTATCCGGAAATCAGAAAACCGGAAAACCAAAAAACCGGAACGAAATTCGATAAATTTCCCCACCATTTTTAAAAAAAAAAATTTTTTTTCCTCATAAGATTTCAGGATTTTTCTTTCTTTTTTGAAAGATGTTTACCTTACCTTCATTTTGGAAATAATCATTAGTGTATTACTTCATCGTTTTTTCTTCTTTTTAAGATTATTTCCAACTATTTTTACTTTTTTTAGTTGGGTTTAACAGTAAGAAAACGGCTTTTTTTATCGATTCAGAAAACCGGAAAAATCAGTTATCCGGAATAGCGATGGTCCCGATCGTTCCGGATAATCGGTTCCCTACTGTACTTTATATATTATAAAAAGTGTTAAAAATATAGAATTGTACGAACATATCGACTGCTTGTAAATGCAATTAAACAAAACACAAAACAAAATTTGGGATCGAATTTTTGCGTACAAGAGCGTAATTTAATGGGTCTATCGTTAACTTTATGCTAATGAATGTTTAAGGATGTTTGAAGATATATAATACATAATCCCAATGAGATGCCCCAGGTTCAAATCCTAGCGATGGCTAGTCGGTTCGCAAAGAAAACAGTGCAGACGTAAGATATCATTACTAGTAAACGGATCATGGATTCGAGGTAACCGAGGGAGTGTTTCATGGTTTTCCTCGCCATTTAACTCCAATTCAGGTCTGTTCCATCAGAAAAAATCATTGAAGGCATGTTCGTCCGTATGTATGATACAGAATTTTTCCAGCTTATTTCATTTATAATTGGTTATTTACACTTCAAGAAGAAGAAGACTACGGATACCCATACATATAACCTATGTCGCCAGCACCAGCTGATCGGTTATATGCAAACTGGGGTGTTAAAGTTGAGCTAAGTTTCTCCGCCCAAGTTAGAATGTTAATTAACTTGTCGCTAATTAACATGAAGTTAATTATATACAGTGCCGTACCACACATCGAATTTGTTAAAATATAATACTTTCTGTTCCGTGTCTTTTACTTAACTTAGATTCATTATTTGCTTAGGGAGTTTATTGTAGCCATGATATATTTTTGTTTTGTGTACCTGACAAAAACAAACAAACAATTCATAACACTTTTCGAATTTTAAAGTACGTCGAAGTTGTAAAGATATTTATCATTTTTGCAGTCTTGCTTTTTCTAAAAATATGTTTAAAATCATATTTCTAATCATCATAGGTACGCTAAATAAATAAAATGTATTGCTAAACTTATTGGAGGTAATATGTGAAATATAGAATTTTATGAATTTTTAAGGCTACAGTGGACCTTCAAAAAAAAATTTTTTTTTATCTTTAAAAGTGAATTTTTTTCTTCTTCCAACATGTATCTTAGCTAACTAATTATATTCTGAAAGTTTAGAAAAAAAATTTCCAGCCATTTTTGAAAAATTCAATTTTTTTAAAAAAAATTTAATAATTTTTAAAATGCTCCCAACGGCTTTTATTTTGAATTTTTTAATTTCTGTTTTTAGTTTTGACTTTAATAGATATATCTTAACAGAAGTTCGGATGAGGAGCAACAGTACACAAATTAGAATTATAAATATAGAACAAAATAAATTTTAAAATTAAATTTTCTCTAAAACAATAGATTTCGTGATAAATAAATACCTATAACTTATTTGCTATTTATGATAATTCAGAAATGCATCCTAACATTTATTCTAACATATCTAGTAAATGTCATAAGTAAAAATCAAGGCAATTAGATGAAAACCGAGCTCCCTGGAACGTTTTGAAAAATTGAATATTTACAAAATTTTCATTTTGAGAAAAACAGATTTTTGTAAATGACAATTTCACTTTTATTTACTATTTTATGTTATTTTTGTTGTTCTAAGCAATTGATTATGTGCGAATTGCTTGATAATAAACAAAAACTCATCATAGTGACAAAATTTCAATTGTCATTTACAAAAATCTGTTTTTCTCAAAATGAAAATTTTGTAAATATTCAATTTTTCAAAACGTTCCAGGGAGCTCGGTTTTCATCTAATTGCCTTGATTTTTACTTATGACATTTACTAGATATGTTAGAATAAATGTTAGGATGCATTTCTGAATTATCATAAATAGCAAATAAGTTATAGGTATTTATTTATCACGAAATCTATTGTTTTAGAGAAAATTTAATTTTAAAATTTATTTTGTTCTATATTTATAATTCTAATTTGTGTACTGTTGCTCCTCATCCGAACTTCTGTTAAGATATATCTATTAAAGTCAAAACTAAAAACAGAAATTAAAAAATTCAAAATAAAAGCCGTTGGGAGCATTTTAAAAATTATTAAATTTTTTTTAAAAAAATTGAATTTTTCAAAAATGGCTGGAAATTTTTTTTCTAAACTTTCAGAATATAATTAGTTAGCTAAGATACATGTTGGAAGAAGAAAAAAATTCACTTTTAAAGATAAAAAAAAATTTTTTTTTGAAGGTCCACTGTAGCCTTAAGAAAAATATAAGTAAAAGAATTTAGCTAGTTTATTTCTCTTATAAATTTTTACTGCGGGACAAAGTTAAGAAGATATGATTATCGGTTTTACTGTTTTATCTTTCATAAAATAATTTCAAAATTATAGTTCTAAGCATATTAAAGTAAGTAAAAATTATTATTAAAAGAATTGAATTATTAAAAGATTAAAGCAATATTTCAAAGAATCATAAAATAACTTACCAATAAGCGTGTTTTCATCATTTTCGAAATCAACTTGTTGTGGTTTGGAAAAGAACAATGTGCTCATTTGAAGTTACCCAGAGTTTTATTTGAATGGAATTTTTTTTCTTGATTCTTTAACTTATCACATTTGTTGCCCACATCCCAAGAATTGCCTCTGTTGTTAGAAACAATATTGAGAAAAACTTTAATTATTTTTGTTCGGTTCTTGACTCCGTTCTAAGAAAAATGGTTCGTTAGTTGACCATCTTACTGTATCAGTGAGTCATTATCGATAATTAATAAACCACTTTAGAAAACTAGTATCAAAGAAAAGTGAACCTAAATTAAAAAAGTGAAACTGAGTTTTCCAAGAAACTCAAATTGAAATTTAAGTACCTTTTTGATATTGCAGTGTATTTTGCTGTAGGTGTTAAACGTCGATTTGTTTTTACACAAAGGAAAAAATTATGTAAAATTGCCATACTAAGCGGTAATGAAATCTCTGGTAATGAAGAAAAGAACTATGATTCTGGTATTAAAAACCAAAACATGCATTATTATTTAAACCGTTCAATTTTTTCATACATATGGTTACAGTTCACCGGAAATTCTGGTTTTCAAAAATGGTTCTTATTACCAAACATTTAGTAAAAAATGCAAAACTAAAAAGTAAATCTTACCGAATAAATCTTTTTTATACCATGATCTAAGGTATCCTGATAAAATTACCAAATTTTACATCTACCATACTTAATCACACATTATAAAAGCGTATATTATTGTTAATTTTATCAAAATCACTACCAAAGTGCTTCGGTAAAAATTACCGAGCTATTTGGTGTTCTCATGGAGCAAAAAATATGGTAAAATTTACCATACTCTGGTAGCTCTGACCATACTTTTTTTCAGTGTAAATTATTCAATAAACCAAAAAAAAAATACATATAAGCAAATATTTGGTAAGTACGCTCAATGAATGAAATGAAACAAAAAATATTTCGAAATATTAATTAATAAAAGTAAAAAACAAAAATGAAACTTTTTTAATATACTTCTCTAGAGATAACATGAAGGAATTTGTTTTCAGTAAGAAAACCCTTTAAAGGAAAAGTTAATTACAAATATGCTTTAGATTGCATGCTACATTCTTAAAAGGAAATGCCAGGTGTCCCAATAGTGACCTAACTTAAAAATGACCCAAAAAAACGAAAAGAGATCGAAATGTAACTTAATCTACGTTCCGCTAACGAGACCAGATACAATTTTTGCCAAAATTAGAAATTAATTAAACAAAATGCCAACAGATGGAGTCACTGACTGTTGTAAATCCACATGATAATATTTTTAACTATATGCCTGACCATTCCAGGTAAAATATTTACACAGGCATTTCTTAATTTGGTCCATTGACGAATATCAGATAATTAGCCACAAATAGCATAATGGTAGATTTTCAGATAGCAGCTCCATCCGATGACGAACTTTGTGGCAAATTTTGAAGCTTAATGAAAATAAATCATCTCGTTTCCTAAGCAAAACATAACAAACCGAATGCTTCTATCTCTTTGTTTTGTTTTTTTTATTTAATTAATTTTTGGTTATTATTTATTTTAAAAAATACACTGAGCTGCAATTTTTTTTTTTCAATTTTAAAAATATTTAGTTTTTAAAGAAAGATTCCCCTTATCATTAAAATTTGAACGAATTTTCTCGACGTCGTTTTTTATTTATTAAAAATTCATCATAATTCATAAATTCACTAAAAATTAATCATCTTAATCAACTGTGAATAATTATTTTGAATATTAATAATAAGAAAAAACATATGATGATTTATACGAACACATGCACTGTACAAGTATAAAATCTTCTTTTGTAAACGTTCAAAGTCATACATATGACTTTAATTACCTGAGTGTTTAAAATGCATTATTAGTTATTAGAGAAATCTTATTACGTAAACTAAAAATGTTTATTAGAACTATATGACATTGTTATTATAAAAACAAATTAATAAAAGAAGAATGATTAATTACAATGACAAAGGAACAAATACATATATGCTTCATTCTTGTATCAAAGAGGAACGTGGAGCTGCTGATCTAGAACCTAAAATCATATTTGGAGGTTATAATAAGTAAGCAGTAGTAGAAAATTTATAAGAATAAATAAATTGTTGCTTGCATATTTTGTATAACTTTACCTTTAATGAATAACATAGATACAATATATAATAAAAAAGTCAACAATTTAATTTTTTCAACGTTATGTTTTCTTCGAGGGGTTTTTCTTCTTCTTTCTTTAGAAAAATGTTTCATTTTTTGTAGGCTTATAAACCTGATCGGGAAAAATAAGAAAATATCGACTTTTGCGCGGAGCGTTTAAATCATCATGTGATATAATAGCGTGACTCATTTAATACTTTCCACTGGAATGAATACCGGTTTTTCTTTCCTAATTTCAATTTATATAAAATCAGTTTATTTAGTATAATTTAAAAGTTGTTCTTTTTTTTTTATTCTTTCTTAAGATAAAAACATGGGCATGGTACTTTTTTCCTGGCGTAAATATTTTTTCTTAATGTTTTGAAAAGCGCGATTCTTTTAAACCTGGTTTCATTTTAAAATGTGAGCGTCAAATTTTCTGAAGATTCCCATATATGTCTTAAAACACTGAAAGACTACTTTTAAAATAGTTTTAATTTGTCCAAAACACACGATATTTTCAGAGTAAATATTAAAGAAATAATAAAGAGAGCACTTTTTAATTTTTGTTTTTTAATTTTTTGAAAAGCGCGATTCGTTTAAAACTGCTTTCATGTTAAAATGTGCTCGCCAAATTTTCTGAAGATATAAGTCTTATAACCCCTATAATCCTTATAAGTCTTAAAACACTATATCCGTATAATACATCCCATATAAGTCTGCAAACTGAAAGAATATCTTAAAAATAGTTTTATTTTGTCCAAAACACGATATTTCCATCGCACATGTTAAAGAAATAATAAAGAAGACACTTTGCAAATTTTTTTAAAGTTTTTCAAGAAGCACGATTCTTTTAAAACTGATTTCATGTTAAAATGAGAGCGTCAAATTTTTCTGAAGATACCCATATATGTCTTGAAACACTGAAAGAACTTTATCAAAAGCGAACACTGAAGCGAAACTTTGACCATATATCAAAAGTTATAAAAATGTTTACTTTTTTAAGCTCTGCACATTTATCAGACAAAAAAAAATCATAAATTTGTTTTAAGAGTACCTCTGATTTCACCTCCCCAGAGCAAATGTCTTAAATTGATGGATGGATCAGCCATGAGTACTACGGCAGTGCTTTGGGCAAAAAAAGTAATCATCAAGAGAACGGTGACTATTGTCGCTGTCCATGTTGAGAACGTGAGGTGATGCGCAGAAAACATAGAGTGTGGCCATGGGAGCAGGTGACTATCCGTCACCATTGCAATTAAACATAGAGATGACATGTTGATTCCTTTTGGTTTTCACTTCAACTGAAATTTTTTTTAAAAATAACAACATTAACAAACATAAAAAAATAACAAGTAAAATGCTCTGTGAAAAATTTTACTAATTCAAATTCTCAAATTCACTTACAAATAATTGTCACGTCTGTAAAGGTAAGAGAACTTATAGACTAAGACTAAGAATAACTAATAGCTTTACTCATTGTTTTCTTGCTCAGTTTTTAACGCTTTCCTTCAAATCGCCCATATTTCCCACAAGTATTTCATCATTTATAATAACATAACAAAGCTTTTTATCAAAAAAAATCTTTGGTAATAATTTTCTGAAGAAGAAGTCTAATATTACTGGACCATGTGAGAATATTGTTGTAAAGTATTACATCCAAGCATTCTTTCATATGAAACCAATTCTAAACAAATCCCGTTCTGCAAATAATTATAATATTAGTTCCTGAAAACCTAACAAAGTAGTAAACAAAGTAGTAACTTAAGTCATAGTGTTACAAATTAAAAGAAAAACTAGCAATGGACAAGCCTTTAAAACTCACTCTGAATACCTAGCATGATAAAATATGTTTGCTTTGGCAAAATTCATCACTCTTTGCTGATGTAGCTATTAGCTTTTTTTTTTTTTTTTGAGTTATCACAGCTTATTCGAAGTCTTAAGATAATTAATATTCATACGAACTAGCTCCTGATTTTGCAAGCAGGAATACAAATACAGAGGGAAAGAAATACACTCCTTCAAATTTTCAAACAAACTTATCTAGAAAAATTGCTTGCCAATTAATTTTTTTTTAAGAATTAGCCTGTATCATGATTCTTTATTATCAGCAATAATTTTGATCATTTATGACTCATAAATTACGTTAATACGAAGTAGTTTTCATGAATTCGAATCTGCAATCAGTATAACTTGTGAATAGCAAATCGATATATGATGAATAAGTTTCTTGAATCTGAATTATAATGCAGACAGTGACAACTAAAGACCATAAATTTAGATTCTAAATACACCACTACGATGGGTTATGATTGCCCTTAATACCTGAATGCTTAGAACCCTTTTCAAGTCTAAAAATTATGAACATTAGAGATAGAAAATTAATGTTTCATAAATCAGAAATATAAATTTAAAAATGTTTAGAAACTCTAACTAAACACAATCGATGTAAAAAAAAAGTTAAAAGTTAAACAGGGATTAGAATAATCTAAAACCAACTTATTTGTGTGAGACAGATGAGTAGACTTCAATTCCACCAGACAAATGAACTGATTTTTGGTTATTTTAATCTTATTTTCGCACTTTTTGAACTCAATAACGATTGCTCTTAGATCAGAAACACGTGCTTCTTCTCGCTCATCCACTAACATAGCGTTCTTTTTAACTTCATTTATTAAAAGGATTCAAAATAAATATTAACGGCTGTAATTGCGGCATATGATATATGGCCTTCAATAATCCTAATTATTTTTTTAATTATTTACGAATTATTATTATTTTTTGCAATCCAACTATGCGTAAACACAAAAAGGAAGAATTACAATTATCAATCATATTGTTGTAATTATTAAATGCAGTAGTTTGTTCATTACAATTAAAATGACATTAAATAAAAAGAATTACTTTTTTTTTCTTCAGAAGTTTAATTTAAAGTACTAGCCTTAATTTACAGGAGCTACTTGCAATGTAACAAAGTAAGAGAAATTAATTGAACGTTGAAATAAAAACTAGAACTATATCCCATTATATAGATACATATTATATTTCAATATAATAATTGTAATCGCAATTAAAAAATAAAACAAAAATATAACAGTAAGACGTGTCTAATCAGTTTTACTTTCACTAATCCTTTTTAATCGTATTCTTTTCATAAATGACACAGATTTGTATAATTGTTTTTAATCTTTTGAATATTTTATACATTGTTTAAGTTAGCTTATTTATAAACAGAATAACTTCCAAATTGTTCGTAAAAAAAAAAAAACTGCGTCTACTTTCTTTTAATGATAAAACGTCAGTTTATGTTTACAGGTTTTGTCTGATCATTAAGACAAGTACTTCCGGTAGATTAACGAAGCGTGACTAAGCACTTAGTGAGAGTGTTCTGAGCCCTTACAAACATGAGAATTACGTTCGTAATTCAAATTAAACGAGAAATTGCAGGTTTTTTGGCAATCGCGATCAGTAAGAACAAAACCTACTGACACAAACTGATTAGGATTACTCTACCGTTAAAAAGAAAAATTACGAAAAAAAAATAGTTCAAAGAACAGAATCGCATTGAAAATGAAATCACGTGATAAATAGCAAAACGTTTTTTTTTTCTTCTTTTTTTTATTCACCTGGAATTAACCCCGTTTAAAGATAATTACCATTAATGACCGATTTGTATGTATTCCTTCAACTACAGCCGCCATTGAATTTTTCAATGTCAACACTGGTGGTGTTGATATCGTTTGTTCTATTTCTTTTCAAATTTACTTAATTAAATCGAGTCAATACCAATTAAAATTCATTTCTCCGTGCTTCAAATGTTGACAAATAAACAGCTTAGACTGAAAAAAAATTAATTCAAATCTCCAATTTTATACATTACTCTTCACAAATTCAATAACTTTAAGTAACTGTCTTTGCACGCAACATAATATAGTACGATACTATCGGTTGCATATACCCTCATCAACACCCACATAATATTGGTATATCTCAAGCCGTAATACAGAGCAAGTTTGCTGCAACCTGTCTAAGTGGCTAAACTGATCTATATCCCCATTTCACTCATGTTGAACCATGGTAGTCTTAAAGTAGATTAAAATTGGTTCAACTTCCTAAGCACCACATTGTTAAGTTGAATACATGTTATCATATCGGTACAGCAAATTTTAACTGTAAGATGATTCAGCTCACCCCCAAAATTTCTAATAATGTATACATAGACAGTTAATGGATATCAGAATATAGATTTATGATTTGTTTTCCACAAACTGCACTTATGTGTATTTATTTTAATCTTCATGCATATAATCAGAATTAAGTATAGTATGTACTTTGTTTAGTACAATGTTAAAAATTTCAGGCCATGTTGCATCACGATATGATACAAACATGCTGCAATCTTAAAGAGATACAATGATGAACATTATTAACCTGTAAATTATACAATTTTTAATTTGCTTATACAGTAATATAGTTTGAATTGAACGATACAACACGGAAAATAAAATTCTAGTAAAATTAGCGTAGGGTATAGTATGATATTTTTAGTTTCAAAAATAAAAAAGAACTTATATCTGGTTATAAAATCCCAATATACTGTATTTGAATCATTCATTTCGTAATTTTTCCGCTTGCATGGTAAAACTTTGGTTTTCAAAATTTTAGATTTTACTACCACACATTTAATAAACAATACAAAACTGAAAAGTAAATTCAACCAACTAAATGGTTTTTATGTAATGTTCTAAGGAATCATGATAAAACGACCAAAATATTATCACACATTATAAAACACTATATATTTGTTAATTTTATCAAAATCATTTCCAAAGCTCCTCAGTAAAAATTAAGGATTATTTTGTTATTCCCATAGAGAAAGAAGCACGGTATTTATCACATTCTGCTAGTTTTGACCATACTTGTATTCTCAGTGCATGATTTTATTAAATGTTAAAGATTTTTACAGGATATTGTGGTTAAGGCTTCAGATATTATGGTTCAATATTGAATTTTATAAGAGTGTATACAAAACTAAACATTAAGTTCTGCCAGAGTAGCATTTAACTATCAAACATAACAAAACAAAACAAAAAACAAACTTTGTAATAAAACCTACTGCGATCGCATGGCCCAGAGAGGTATTAAATGAAATATAAATTACTTTATTTCTACAACTTTGTGACTTATAAAGATATTTCGTATTGAAAATAATATTCTCAAAAGGAAAACTTTTCTTGCTTGTAGTATGTAATTCTAAGCTGCCACAAATTATTATCTCCTTATTCATCGAAAATTTACAGTAGCTTAAAAGTTAATATTGCCTAAACACATATGCACTTGCAAATTAGCATTTTTATATAAATTAACTATCTATAAATTAGGAATTCAAACGCATATGGATCACCAAATCAGCTATTTTGTGCACCTGTAAACTAATAAGAATGCGTAAAAAAAGAAAGAAGAAAGGAACCGTTCTGAATAACTTTAAATCTAACCCCCAGATCTTTGCGATCAAAACGTACTTTCACAGAAAGTACGCTTAAACACATCCTTTTTTTACCGTTAATGAATAAACATATCCTTTTTTTTTTTTTCTTTTTTTTTTTGCAGTTTCGGATTTCTGACTCAAATATAGAGGATGGCTGAAATCTGGGAACTATGGTCCCCATTGTTTGATCAACAGAGCGCTCTAAAGTTTGGACCCCTTAGTGTTAATTATATTTTATGCGTACATCTCGCCGTATAACTTTTTAAACGAATTGAAAAAATTTTCACACAATTCTGAAATTCGCTCATTTGAAGATGATTCCATGCAAAAAATAACTTTTAGTAAGTATTTATTATTTTTTTTATAATAATAGTCAAAACAATTTTGAGTTGTAAGATACACAATTTCTTACATCCTTCATGCAGCTTAGCACCGTAAATAAACTTATTACTAAATTACTAAAATAATAATAAAATACTTAGTTTCTGATCTTAAAAAAAATTTTAAAAAATTCGTCTGCAAAAAAGGCTGTTGTCAAATAAAATTTTGCTACTCTTTTCGTTAACCATCGTTATTCTTTTTCTTCGTATTACGTTTTTTTCGTTAATTAATTTACAATTCCTCATTATAATGATTGTACTAAAGATGGAATTATAAGCAGTTTTAAATCAAGGTCTTGTTTGCGAAAAATATCTCGTTAGCTCACCTTTCCAAGGTTTCCAGCAGTTCGCAAATGGTGCATTAGGTACGTTCTTTGAATTGATTCTTCTACGATGTATATATATATATAAAACTTGATGAAACGATAATTATTAATTATTCTTTGTACTCTCCGGTGTAACTGAAAAGATTGTTTTAAAAATAATTTTAAAATTTCTTACAAATTAGTTAATTACGTAACTAATTACTTTAATAATTAGCAAATCTTTTACTATTCAAAATAATTTTTCAGTTTGAGTTCAGTATATTAAAAAGTGACATTTTCTTAAATTTATTTTAAATATTGGTCAAAATATGAAATATGAAAAAAAATATTATTTGGTATGATAATTAAAAATTTAATTATTAAATTCACCTAGAGTTTAACTTTTCGAGTAACTTTTCGAACTGAATTAAATGAGGTAAAATCCGTGTGAATAGAATGAATAGTTTAGAAGTAATAATGGTTATTCTTCATACAAAGTACAAATAAAAGAATGGAAATTTTTATTCAACTTATAGATAAGACAAAAAATATTAGACTAGAAGCTACTAAAGACTTGCGAATTCAACTGTGCAGCATAAGAACAAATTTTAAGACTTTAAATGATGTAAGAGGGAAATAACTTCTTTTAAATCAATTTGCAGTCTTTTGCTAGTTATTAAATTCACACCTGCTAATAAACTTTATTTATAAAGTCGGGGTTCCGCCAAACGAAACTCAATCGCTTAAGGTTCCAATAACTGGAAAAAAATGGGAACCACTTTTTTAACAACTTTTAAAAAAAAACACTTTCAAAAAATTTTCTTTTACCACTTTTTAAAAACATTTACCACTGGAACCACTTTTTAAAAAAAAATTAGGAAAATGGAGAAAACTTAGTTGCCGACCCAATAGGACACATTTGTGAAAATATGTAATTTTTAAGTAAGTAGTGGTTCGGATACATTGATTTTCTTTCAAGAAATTCAATTTCCGACAAAATAACATCAGAATTTTTCTGGTAGGTCTGTTTTAGGTCCCTTACGTAGTCTCTTCATTTAGGTCCCACTTTTCTAGCATTCTTCTAAATTCCACATCATCCTTTATAATCATCCAAAGCTCAATCGCTTAATCATCCAAAACTCAATCGCTTAAGGTTCCAATAACCAAAAAAAAATGGGAACCACTTTTTTAACAACTTTTAAGAAAACCACTTTAAAAAAAATTTCTTTTACCACTTTTTAAAAACATTTACCTCCGGAACCATTTTTTAAAAAAAAAACTAGGAAAATGGAGAAAACTTAGTTGCCGACCCAATAAGACGCGTTTATGAAAGTTTGTAATTTTAAAGTAATTAGTACTTCGGATACATTGATTTTCTTTCAAGAAATTCATTTTCAGACAAAATAACAACAGAATTTTTCTGGTAAGTCTGTTTTAGGTCCCTTACGTAGTCTCTTCATTTGGGTCCCTTTTTTTCACTTTTCTAAATTCAACATCATCCTTTATAATCATCCAAAATGTCCATTGTCACAAAAAACTTTGCAAATACCAAATTAATTAAATGTTTATAAACAAACAACACTTTAAATGAGAAAAAAAGGTATTTAAAAATAAATGCAAAAAAAAGGAAGTAAGAAGGAAAGCTTTACTTTCACTTACCATGCCGCCTTTCATTCCAAGGTGAATTGTCCTTCCTTCCAAGTTACATAATGAGTGAAAGCTCTAAGCTACATCTTCTGTGTCCCACTTTAAATGGACAAGGAAACTTTTCGCACGTCGTTTCAGGTGTACTTCCTGATGATTTCACTCAAAGAACTCCATTTCCTATTGGAAAAATGATGCGAACATTACATATCATCCATCAGCAAAAGAAAGTAAAAACCGGAACTCACCATCGGAAATAACTTTAATTTGAAACTCGGCATTTATGATTAGATTACAATACATCTAGAATAGGTCATAAGAAATTATAGGTAACAGTGGACGCATCACTGATAAATTTTAACGCAAATATTTTAAATTTTCTCATTTCTGAACTATTGTAATTAATTCTTCAAAAGAGAAATTTATTTTTTAATAAATTTATTGTTTATGTAATCTAACGTAAAAACAGCTATATTTTTTGTCATTATTTTACATGCTATTATTGCTACTTCTTTATTAAGTCACTTTCGTTTTCTCTCTAAGTTGAAAGTTACAATCGAAATTTCAACTATTTCCATACTAGCTAGAATATTCAAATTTTTCCCCAAGCAAATTTTATCACCATTTTATTACCAATTGGAATTTATTGTCAATTGGAATTTCAGCCATTTTTCAACTAGTTAGAGAGCTCAAGTTAAAACAGCAGCTCTGTGCCTAATGCTAATACAAATTAAAAATGTTTCCTAAGCGTTACAAGTAAAATACATCTCCATTTTATGGCCAATCGAAGTTTTGACACCTTTTTGATATTTATAAGCTATCAAGTTAAAACTAAAAATTAAAAATAATATTAAAATTTAATTAAAATTTTAAAAACTGTGATTCCTAAGTGGATTAAAAAGGAAAAAATTATTTCATTTTTACAAAAGTTGTTCAAGATATCACTAATTTGACTATCACTAACATAAAGAATTGTAGTTACGAAATTTTTATGCAAAGCAGAGAGAAAAATAGTGTGAAAAATTTGCTTATTAACTTGCAAAACCGTTGAGCTTATTTTTATGCAAGGAAGAGAGAAAAATTCATGTTGTGTGAAAAATATGCTTATTAGCTTGAAGAACCGTGGAGCTTATTTTTATGCAAAGAAGAGAGAAAAATTCATGTTGTGTGAAAAATATGCTTATTACCTTGCAGAACCGTTGAGCTTATTACTATTATTTTAGAAAAACCACGATTTGAAAACTTAGGACGATATACCGATAACCTATATTTATCCTAAAGGTATTATTTTGTTACTTCGAGGTAGGCAATAAGTAAATTTAAGGAGGTTTATCAGTCCAAGACATAAAATTTTATTAATGCTTACATGAAAATCGTGATATTTTCCCAAAAAAAATGCCTTCTTAAATCATTTGAAAACGTGGCTTATCATTTTATTGCCAATAATCTCTAAATTTAATCTCTTAAATTTTCTCTTTTCCGTAAAATCCAAGCCTGCAACTGTTTCCGCATACCTTAAAGTTGAAAAGTGCGTATTTAGTTTTAACTTATTTTTAAAGAATTCCATAAAAATTAAAAAATAGTTAAGCATTTTTTTTCGATCTGTTGTGCAATAAATCGCTCGTTCTAACTAGAATAAAATTTTTAAAAACTACTCAAAAATTATAATTAATACGATATTTTTTAAGCTTTTCAAATGCTACTTTGAAGTATACTATTATATTTTTTTCGATTTAACTAATCATAACAAATCGATGCTCAAATGCTCCTTTCCGTAATAAATGTATGTAAATGTATACTTTCCCAAATTTGAAAAAAATTTCATTATCTTGCGAAATAGGTGAGAATAAAATGAAAGAAAAAATGCTTCAAGGACTATGACATAACATCTATAGTAGGTCATTCACCAGAATTTCCTCCTTCGGAAGGAGGTTAGGAAACACCACACAATCTACTTCCGAAAATTAATTTAAAAGATAGTAAACACACCTTTCACTTTCTTCCGACCTATTTTGCGCTTATAATATGAACAGTAGTACTATTTTAATATTACGTTTATTTTTCTAGCTTGTATTTTTTACCGAGCCATTTTGGATGGACAATTGTACTATTTTAATATTTCGTTTACTTCTTAACTTGTATTTTTTTTTTTTTTAATTCCTACTATTAGTTCCCACTCTCCCTTTATCTTGTTCAATTTTTTCAATCTTTAATAAAATACTTTTTATTCCTCCACTCTAGTTCAAAAACATTTTTTTTCTTTCAAACTTATAGTACAGGTGTGGCCAACCTGTGTCTCGCGAGCCACATGCGACTCTTTAAAGGATTATTTGTGGCTCTCGATAAATGTACCCGAGTTTCCTTTTCATTTTTGTGCTATTATATTTTAATATTTTTCTGAATCTATTTGAAATTAACATAATTCAAGGTGAGTTTTCCATTTCCAATATAATTATGACCCAAAAAGCATCTGATGAATTAGAATTAATAGAGATGCAAGAAGATCAAGCTCTACAATTAAAATATAAGTCGACGTTGATTACTGAACTTAGGAAATTTGTACCAGAATCGAAGTATCCTGAATTAAAAAAGGCTGCTGGTCGAATTATTTCAATATTCGGAACAACGTACTTGTGTGAATCATCTTATTTCACTTTAAAATTCGTGAAATCCCAACACTGATCAGTATTAACTAACCAGCATCTCAACGAATTACAGCTAAGTGGTCACCAATTATTCACCAAATTTTAATGAATTATCAAGAGAAGTAAAATAAATGTGTTTAATTTTTAGTACTTAATTTCAATACACATATTTTGTATTTTAATTTATATGTTTTCAATAAATATAATTTCTGTAAAAAAAAAATTTTTTAATGCCCTTTTTTGCATACCACTTAAATACGCATTTAATTGCGGCTCGCGAAAAATTTCAAATTTGAAAAAATGGCTCGACTATGAAGGAGCTTGGCCTCCCCTGTTATAGTAGATGACACTTAATGTTAATACAGTTTTCCAAATATTAATTCATTAATTAAATTTAATTAATTAATTTTAGTTTAATATGGGAGAAAAAATAGTATTAATTATTTAATAAAAAGTAACTAAAGTAAAAAATTTCTTTGTTGATCTAAGTAGGAATTGACCTATTTTTTTTATATAATATATATATTACTTGTTACCAATCCATTCTGCGTTTATAGAATAAACAGTTATTACTATTTTTATTTGCAAACTTCTAGTGTTTTCATTTAAATTGGCAAAACTTTTCCAGCTTTAATTTATTTGTCCAACACAAGCTTTTGTTTAAAGTTCAGCCTTCTACGACTACAAATAACGACAGTTTTGTCCGTTTTTGTTCCATACATATTTATGTGGTTCATTTCAAACCATATTTGTCGATTTCAATCTTCAAAAATTTTTTGGGGGCAGGTTTTGTATCTTTAACCATCTTGAAAGACAGTTAACTGCACTTGTACCAAATCAGTTTTTTGTAGCATGGAAATAAGTTTAGGACCATATTATATAAGGTTAAATCGTAACCATATATGTGAATCGATTTTGTTTCTGCTGTACTTAAGACTTCTTTTCCAGGAAATTTCATACAAATCTAATACAGCTCGCACGTTCAACACCCAAAAGTACGGTGATCTTAATACAGTTCTCCCAGTTTCTCACTTAACAGCAATGAATCAACTAGCGGTATCCGTACATCGAATTCTGTCACAGATAAAGTTATGGTGGAGGAATACTGCAGTGTGTCTACAAAATTACAATTACCTTTCACTAGTATCTAAGCCATGTTAACTCGACTCTATGTTGGGGTCGACTCTATGTTGGTACCATATATGGCAACGTTACTTT
>NC_092209.1:39390762-39422878 GCF_043381705.1 Parasteatoda tepidariorum | reverse complement strand
GAAAGTAAAAGTACTGCCATATATGGTTGGTACTATCCCCACAACCCTAGCTGGGTTTAGCATCTCCCGATCACTTTTGTCCCGATTATTACTGTTCCCTTAAAATCCTCTTGTAGTTGGAACAGAAGTGACCGTTAGAGAGATATTAACATAAAATAATCATTTAAACTTTCTTTTTCGCTTGAAATATTTTTAAAACAAAAATAAATTTAGAAAACAAGTAAAATCAAAACTATCGAATAAAGCATTTATTTCCATTTCCAAACAATCTACAATAATGTTGTATCAAGAATATGCATGTATGGATGCTGAGGCTAATTTGTCTGAGTTGTTTCGCATGACTTGCAACAGAAATGTGCTACAATTTCAATTTTTACCACAGATAAACTAGGTATTTGTTGTAATGTATAAAATAAAGGTTAAAACATGACACGCACTAATGAGTTTTATTTTTGATGTATTTAGCTGTTTTATTAGCCTTCAGGGCTAAATAAAAAATACGTGCCTCAGAATCGGGTTTGGCATTTTGTTCAGAGGAAACCTATTTCTTCCAAAATATAGGAAAAAACTAGAAGTAACTGGACAAATTGTTAAAAACTAAACGAAATGGTTGGAACTAAAAGTAACCATTATGTTGTTTACCGAAAATTCTTATTGCTAAATAATTCAAATAATTTATTATTAAAACCCAATTTAAAAGTTTTCATTATAATATCAGAAAATTTAAAATTTTTCACACCAACAATTTCAAAAAAAATCGCTTTTTTATAATATTTGTTTTAGTTTTATGCAGGATTTTAAAATTTATGTTTCATATTAAAGAGTTTTGAGTATTCATAATTAACACTATTTAATCGTAAAGCTTTATAAGCCATTTATAATAATGAATTCAATAAGTGATTTCTAGTAGTGTAGGTGGTTAGTATACTTGGATATTCTTCTTCACTCCGAACTTGCATATTCCTTTTCGCATAGGACTTCGATCGTAGTTTTCCATCTCACTCTATTTGTGGCCAGATATTATGCCACTCTCCATGTTTTTTTTTCCGATTGTTTTTAATTCTTTTACAATCGACCTGCTCAAACTATTTTTAGGTCTTCCTCTTTTTCTATTGCCCTGTGGGTTCCTATCAAAAACTTGTTTTACTTTAAATTTTTCAGGTTTACGTAGAACATGACCAATCTACTATGTGGTTAGTATGTGATTTATCAATTTAATTGATTCATTAAACCATGTTTAAAATAAGCAAACATTTTCTTCTTCTGGTAACTACTTTAAGTTTAAAATGAAATAGCAACTGCTTTATTGCAAACATAAATATAGACTGAATGGGGTCGTACTGCCCATACACCTGAAATTGTGATCGTCAAAGCTACTATCTAATATGGAGGGGTGAGACTTCCTCGAAAGTTTGGCGCTTGATCTCATATTCACTCGAAATTTAACGCGCATTGAAGCATTTAATATAGTTTTAAAACATATTTCTTGTAATTTGTTTCATTCTTATTATTGTGAATAAATTGTTTTAATAAAACTTATTAAATGATCAGACTGAAGACCTAAAAACGTGTCACTATTCATGATAAATTAGTAGAGAAAACAACATTTCCTCCTAATGCAAATGATTACAACTTCGGATCGCTCCCAATGAATGATGAAATCCAGAAAGTGCCCTCGAAAAGGGAGAAAAAATAAGAAGAAGCAAAAGAAATTTGAACTTTGCATTTACAGATTTTTGGAACAAAATTGCACAATTGCTGAAGATAAATTATTTTGATGTGACTAATCAAAGTAAAGCACCCTAATTTTACTGTAGTGTATTTTATGTATGACACTGTTTTGGACTAAACGTGTATTTTATTTTGTGGCTGTGGTACCTGTTACACTTTAAAACGCTTTTATAGCTACAAGGATTGAATGCCATTTATCCGAAAAAGAAAACTAATTTCATTCAGTTAATTTAAATCATGAAAAAAAAAAGGATTTATAATATTTTAAAACCTGCCACTATTATTGTAAACATAACTTTCTTATTTAAGGTTTTTTTTTTTTTTTTTTTTTTTTTTTTTTTTTTTTTTTTTTTTTTTTAAGGTTTCAATACTTCTAAGTTTCAACAGGGAGAAAGAATAAATATTTAAAATAATTTAAAATAATTTTGTTGGTTTGTAAAACAAATGAAATTTTAGTCTTTAATAAAAGTATTTTGAAATTCAGCTGGCTAATTATTTAAATTTGCAGTTTTACAGCTTTAAAAATTCAAACAAGTTAGACATATCTTATAAAAAAGTAAGTTTCTACAAATTATTATTTTTTTTGGACTAGAATTTGGATTATTGTCATTTCAAGATGATTCAATTGAATCTATTAAAATTACAGGAGAATTATGTATTTGAAACTTCCTTCTATAGTTTGACAAAAGAAGCAATTACTGATGAAGGTATAATCTTAAAAACTTCAGGTTGATAAATCAAGATCTTTACTAGTGAATAAATGTAAAAATATGCATTATTCTTCATATGATATATATACGAGTAATATCTTTATATAATAGTGAGGATAGAAATTAATAAACTAGGTGGACCGTGTAACACCTCACGTTTCTGAAATTTACCTTCGTAAGTATTAAAGAAAACAGCTTTAGGTTGAGCTATATAAGCCTGAAGTGTAAAATTTCGCATCTTACGTTGATAAATTAATACTTCTAAAAATATATACTTGAAGTTACGAAATAGTAACCTAAGGTAGAACATGAAACACTTTACATTATTAAAAAGTATCCTTTTCAAAGGTCAAAAAATATACTTGAGGGTGATTAGTAATAACTGGAAGTGTATAATAACACAACTTAGGTAGATAAATAAATATCTCTACAAGCATAAAAATATGAGGGTCATTCAAATGAAACCTGGTCAGTACGTCCAACTTTACATCAGGCGTAATGGGCCGCCACGTAACTGCGTGTATGGTGGCACCATCTATTGGTAGAGAGACTGGCTCATGCGCATAATTTGACGTTGCATAGGGACAGTGTGGTTGAAAGGTGAAGAAAAGGCGGTTACACAAGTTATCGTCCACTACGGAACATGCAGGCGGGTAAGGAGGAGCAACGAGGAGAGATTTGATTTTCAGCGGCGGAGGAAAGTGGAGGCCGTGAAATGTATCGATGGATGAAAGCTGTGTACGGTGAAAACAGTCTGAGTCTTACAAGTGTTGTGGAATGGCCTAAAAGATTCCTTGAAGGCGGCGTGAGTTACTAGAAGACGATACTCGTCCTGGACAGGTTCATCGTATCATCACACCGGAAATGATTGCGGAAGTGAATGATTTAGTCTTGGACAACCGCAGAATTACAGTGGATAAGATCCGTCGGCTACTAGGTATTAGCGTGGGCACCAATCTCACCGTAATGCCACAGCACTTGAACTTTCGAAAAATTTGTTCGCAGTGGGTTCCCCACCAACTGACAGCCGAACAGCGCAATACTCGAATGGCGCTGTCTTTGAGTAATCTGCAACGTTATCATGAGGAGGAATGCGGCTTTCTGTCGCATATTGTCACTGGTGATAAATCATGGTGTCACCACTTTGAACCGGAAAGTGAGCGTCAGCACTGGCAGTGGAAACGTGCGACTTCTCCACCTCCAAAAAAATCCAAGACCGTGCACACCAGTTCTGGTAAAGTCATGATGTCCTTCTTTTTTGACCGCAAGGGCCCACTGCTTGGCGTGTTCCTGGAACTGGGAACCACCATCAATGCCTAGTGTTATCAAGCCACTTTACAGAACTTTAAACGAGCCATCAAGTTAAAACGGCCAGGCATGTTGCCCAATGGCGTTATTCTCCCGCATAATAATGCCCGCCCACACACGGTCAATGCGGTGAAGATGATATTACAGCAGTTTCAGTGAGAAACGCCGGAACATCCACCGTACAGTTCATCCCTTTCTCCGTGTGGCTTTCATGTTTTTGGACCTCTAAAACAAGCTATTCGCGGAAGACGATTTACAACGGACGACGACGTTTGTGACGGGTCCAGGCCTAGATCCGTCGGCAGTCTACTATCTTCTTCGAAGATGAAATCAACTGGCTAGTGTCGCAATGGGATAAATGTGCCAACAGTTTTGGCTACTATTTTTGAGTATGTGTACTATATATAACTACATTTGTGATTTAATAAAATCATTACAGTTACTTTGCACTAGTGACCGGGTTTCATTTGAATGCTCCTCTTATATACTTGAGGTAGAAATATAATAACCGGAGATAGAACATAATACACCTCACGTTAGTAAAAAATTGCCTTTCCAACTGTTGTTTTTGCACCTGAGGAAGATTTATAATAACCTGAGGTGTTAAATGAAACACCTTAGGTTGTTGAATAAATACTTCCACAAGTGTAAAAATATACTTCAGGTTGATAAGTAATAACCTAAAATTGAAAACGAAACACCTTAAAGTAGTAAATATCTACCTCTCCACAACAGATGTATAATGAAACACATGAGGTTGATACAAATATACCTCTGGAGGTATATTTGAGGTTAATTTTGAGATATTCATTTGCACCCTTCGCAACCTAACGACGTACTTAAATAACAACCTCTTTTAAACCTTTAAAAATTCCTCATTTGCACCTAAAAAATGCTTCGATTTTTCTGTACTTTCCCGTATTAATTTGGTAAATGTTGTGAAACGCTCCTCTTACTTTTGTCCTTATTAACACAACTCGGATATCAAAGTAATTTGTAATTAATTTAAATACAGGAGTAAAATCCTATTTCGAAAGACTTTTTCAATGATAATAATCAGAATTTACGTTATGAACAAGTGAAAACGACGAAAAAATTTCAATAGCAGCCTAATTGAACGAAAACAGACGATAAAGAGATTCGATTCTCAGTGATTCTTAAAATTTTTCAGGTACTCTAGACCAGAGATGCCAAAGTTCATTGTGACGTCCGTTTAGTCAAATGATTAATCTTTATACCTTTTTATCTATGAAAATCACCAATGACCGCTTATATAGGCGATCTCAACTCTCGAATACGTGGGGAGAAGACCGTTTCCATGCCTTTGGCCCCTCCCTCCCCTCTACTCTTTCTAGTAGTATAGAAATGTATATTTTTTCCTTTTCTTAATATTTTCCGTTTTAATTAATAGAAGTATTATTTAAAATTTCCATTATGCTTTCCTTTAAAACTATATTTAATGTAGTTTTCAGTTGCATATAGTTTCCCAACTTAAAAGATTTTAATCTATATGAAAATCAAGACAGAAAGCAACTTACTTACTTCTTCTATGACTCTCCGCACGCTACTGGTGAAAGCATGCGAAGTGCTACCATAAAGGTAGAGAGACTCGACGCCACTTGTAGCGCAATTCGATCGCCAATGCTCCGTGATGAGATCGTTTTGTTTGCGAACTTTTTCCGCTCATCTTCTGTGAATTAGCTTGCAGTAAGATTGTAACTTAAAAATAGTTTTCCGAAATACAAAATGAATTTTTCTATCATATCATGCAAATTTCTCTTGTAGACAAAAAATAAGCGAATTATTAAAGTTTTAATTAATTGTATTTTTTCTTTAAATCTAAATTTCTTGAACTCCGAAAAACTAATAGTAGACAAAATTTTGTAATTAAAAGTTGGCTTCATGCCAAAAGCCCAAATCGGGCAATGGCAATATTATTTTAGTTTATGTGGGAAGAATTTTGACGGGTTGGGTAATTTTAAATGCGATGTAGACATATATTGCTAAAGAAATTTTAAGTTGACATAATACAAGTAATGTGTATATAAAAGAAGAACACTTTTTTTACAAAACACGTATCAGATTTCATTTAACTTATTCAATAAGCATGAGGATGATGAAGAATGAGTCATAATCGGAATCTTTCATAAAAAAACCTACGAATTTCTCTATTAACATCAATATAAGATAAATTTGTTTTACTATAAAAATGGTTTGTATGTTACCTATTTAAACTTACCTTCTCATTTTCTGAAACTTAAATATATCTATTTCTTTAACTTAGCTAAGACAGATGATGAGATTTTAAGTTTATACTTGATGTTGTGTTATTTAACATAAGCGATGTGTAATTTGTGTTAATAGTGCTGATAGAAATATTGATCTGTTTTCAAGCACTTAAAAATATTCCGATTTATTTCATTTGAGAAAAAAAAATTCCATTTTATTAACTATAATAACAAAATGAACATCTTTTTTGCACCATCATTGCTCACCGTTTAAAAGTAATTCATTTATTTCTTGAATTCAAGTAAACACCTTTTCTATTTTCTCCTGTGATTTAGAGTAACTGTAATTAGATTAAAGTTGTGTAAATCTATTCAATTAGAGATGCTCAACCTATATAACAAAATATAACAGCGACAAAATATGGCTCTTGCTTACAACCAAAACTAATATATAAAATTGTTTTTCAGACTAATTTCAATAAATATTTAATGGGAAGCAAATTATAATATTACAACTCTCAAATGTAGAGTTTTATAAAATGTCAAAATATTTAAATCTTTTGACATGTTTATTTATTTTTTAGTTAAATTTTCTTTAACCAAAGCATGTTCAGAACTAATATATTTCAAAATTAGAGTTGTAATATATCAAAGGTGGAAATTAAGAAAATTCAGCAGCTAGTTCACTAGATCAGTGGCTAAAATATTATATATTCTAAAAAAAATAAAAATTTCTTTTTGTTTATGGACCATCATTTTAAGTTTTTCCAGTTTTTCATGTGTCATTTACCTATATATTAGATTTTTTTAAACCTATTTATAATATTGACAAAAAAACTTAAACTCTGATATACTTCCATTAAGAATAAAACTTAAATATTAAAATTTCTTGTGAAAAAAAGTTTTATCTCTAAAAGTATAAAGTGTGCGTTCTATCCCTTTATCACTAAATAATAAATATCTTTTTTTAGTGCTTTATTTATGGAATTTTTTTCTATGTCCACACTGCTTGAGGCATTTTCTAGGTTAAAAAATAAAATTTAAATCTTTAGTAAAATTGACCAATGCTAATACTAAAAGCATGTTAAATTCTATTTGTTTAGGTATTTATCTTAATTTTTGCAAAAATAAAATTTTAAATTATTGCCTCAAAAATGTATTTAAAAGCTTAAACGCTGCTATTTTTAAAAAAAAAGTTCAAATCTGCCATATTTCGTGATATTTATTACTCAGTGATTGCAGGAACTACCTTTTCCTGAAAAGGAACATAGTTGATTATTTCACAAACACTGTGTTTATTCAGTCACATTTGTTTTTAAATATTTCAATTTTATTATAGTTTAAAATATTTGTGATTAACGCCATATGATTCAGAATTTTCTCTGTCAACAATGTTTGAAAGTTATTTTGTGCTTAACTAGGTCCAAGATTGATATTTAAAGAGATAAAGAGTTTTTTTTTTTAACTATGATTTAATAATTATGAGCTAATTAATCTCTTTAGTAGTTATGCAAATGTGTGAACCTCTCTTGTGAAGAAATCATTTAAAAAGTGCACAAACAAGATCTTGCTACATTTTGAATACCGTGTTGTAAAATCGAATAAATGTTTTATTTCTCCTATCTTGTCTGATTTGTTATGCCATCTCTTTGATAGTAGAACTCAATTTTTTATGGTACTTAACCAGAAATCTCACTAAAAGTTAAAAGGCTGGGTGCTTTTTCAAAAACAAAGGCACTTTCAGTTTCAAAGGGCGTTAATCTTGCAAAATATTCTAATTATATCTAGCTAGATTTACGCACTTCAAAACATAATTTAAAAACACTCCAATAAGTGTGAGAAATAATAGTATTTTAAGTTATTTAGCCTAAAAATTATTTGTACTAGTTATGGTAATCTGAAGTTCCTGCTGCTGCTATATCTTTTCTTAAAATAAAAAGAGCATTTTTTTAACAAACTCAAAGCTGTATGCAATGCATTTACCTCTGTGAATGGGTAATTAGGGTAGGCCACCCTTCGAAAAATGCTTAGGGAGAACACTGACCTGTATACTTCGCTGGCGCGATTAATTTTAAATTCATCTGTCTCATTTTTTGTTTATTCAATTAAAAAATAATTAAATGTACTATTTTTTCATAGGCAACCTTATCTGTATTACCGAAATTAAGTACCTTTTTTAACTAACAAACGGAGTTTCTCATTACTCAAATACAGCTTTTATATTGTACTGTCATTAGATTTAAAAAATAAAATGAACTTTTTAGAAATCTAATATGAGCTATAATGAAACAAGATATGGTATAAGCATAGCTGGTCGTTGAACGCTATAGAATGTAGCTATATCTGATTTTTTCTTACGAGTCGATTTACTTTAATGATAATTAAGATTGTGGTGAATAAATTGATTGATAAATTTATAAGTGATTGTTTTAATCATGATTTACTTGCACTCTATTTAGCTTTTTACTTAGAAGTCATAGCACTATACTGTTTTATCTAAAATCATGGAGACAATGACTTTATTTTGTGTGTGTTTTTTTTTTTTTTGTCTGATCATGAAATCAAAAGAGCTGTAAAATGGTCAAAAGAGCTGTAAAACATTTTTCATTATTATTTTATATCATTGCATTCTAATAATTTATTATTTTGCTTTTAGAAGTGAATATGTCATTTCAATTCCGTGATGGGCATTGTGCCCGTAGTGATGATCTTCATCGTCATATATTACGGAGTCATCTAGCATACCTGAACCAAGAAGAAACTCCTTCTAAACTGCAACACAGACACAATCTGGAGAACTTAATCTCCGAGTATTTGAGTACTGTTTCACATAGAGCAAAGTTCACATTTGCGGAAGTCTTCAACATATTGAATAACAGCATAGAAAATAACTTTGATTTCAGTGCTTACAAAGCAGCTTCTGCATTTGAAGCATTGGAAAAATATGCTACAAATTTAATTAGCCACCCTTGGAGGAAAGAATATAAAACTATAAAGGTATGTTCTCTTTATTTGAAATAAAACAAAACTACAAAAAGCTAGTGTTACTATCAAACTTGAATATTTAATATTTTCTTTATTAAACTATGTATCTCAAAGGGTAAGTCCCCGGAAAGTTTATAATTTAGCCTTGCAACGACTGTTTAAGTCTCTCTTTTTGTATGACTCGCTATAAGATACATCAAGAATCAGGATGCAGGAATCAAGATTCAGGATGCTCCCATATCATAAGTTTTGTGGGGACATTATTGATATCTCTGCCATACAGAAATTATATTAATAAAATGAAAGGAAAGTGAATCTGAATAAAAACTTTTAAAACCATTTGAAAAGTGAAATAAAAGGGATTTAAATTGTGTATTATTATTTATTAAAATGCATTTTTAATAAAAACTTCCAGACTCGTGTAAAAAATATATAAATATCTAGGGCATGTAGGAGATTCTCTGAATTATTTCAAATGTTTTTGTTTTACTAATTGAAACTTGAAGTTTAGTGTCAATTTTATTGTGAAACATTTAACAAGCCTGCAGATTCGATTAAGATCCCACCCATAGTTTCATGCAAATATTGGCCTGCGATCAAAACCAAATAAGTCACCATCTCATATCCAGAGTTGGATATATAGACGCATGTCGTGCAGGTTTATACCTGCGAAAATTCTTAGATTTTGCGGGTATTTTTTTTTTAAATTGCACTTCAAGATTCAAATTTGAGTGATTTAAAAGCCAAATACCGTGATTAATATTCACGCAGTTAAATAACTACACATTGTGATTCCCATTTGCACGAGTTTAAAAAAAGGGGGGGAAACAATATTGCAATTTGTATTCATGTTTTTTAAAAATCAATCAATCTTTTCAAATGGGCAATGTTTATTTTATGATATTAAACTGCCCATCAATATTTTTTTATTTTACTCTGATTGATTATATATTTTTAACAATAGTTTTTTTTTTTTTTAAATAAAATTTAATATTAAATACCATCGGCGTCATAAAAGAAAAATCTTTGATTCACAGGGAATTTGAAAATGTCTTCTCACTGGACATCCATTGGACTATTACATATTATTTAAATAGTAGACTAGAATGATGGGATAATTTGATCAATTCAGCATTTCACGAACAAGGGCATTGCTTTTGTAACTCACATGCGGAATTCACCTTTCCATGAGTTTTCTTGAAAATATAAACCATTTAAGAAATTCTTTATAAAATTGTTAATTTGATCATTTCTGATTTCTTTTTCAATATAAAATTAATGCATATTTTTCTGCTTTTAGCTATATAGTGGATTCTACAAACATTCTGTTGAATCACAGCTATTAGGAGGAAGCTCAATGTTTCATCTGTTAGGTTACCAATTTACTGAAAAAGGAGTCCTTTTCCTTGATGAGCCTGTTGATCCTGATAAAGTAGCCAGAGTAGCACTTGATTGTTTGATAGCATATGTGGAATGTCAGGTATATAAATTTACGCTTATCTATTTAGTGATTAAATTTCTGTTTTATATCCATAGATAAATATGAATGCATATAAAATAGAAGCAGTCATTAAGATATCGATATTTTGTTAGGGTTAGACTTTCTTTACTTATATAATATGGCCGCAGAGCTCCCATGGGCAGTGCTGTAGTCTGAAAATGTATTTGGGAGAACTCATTTTTTTATTGGGTATTTGTCATAGTGACTGATTTTTGTAGGGGCAATAAACATCCAGTTTAAATTACTTGACCAGCTTTAATTAAAGAAAAGCAGATGTTTATTTTTCAAAAAAAAAAAAAGAGTTTTCTGCCAGTTAGCATTATTTTTTATCTTTAGTGTATTCATCACTACATAATTTAATTAACTATATAAATTTCTATGAAATATTACTTAATGAATACACAATCTTCATTAGCACTTGAAAAATACTATACACTACTTATTTCTTAAACACATTGGCTTAATAGCAAGAACCTATAAAATATACAAATGCATGTGCACGAAAAGGGATCCAGGGATTTTATTAAGAGTTTAACAGTAAAAGAAGTTTGCATTTAAAATAACTTATGTTACCTTAAATGTGTCTTGAATAAAGAGTGAGTAAACTCCACAAGCCCCTCTTTTTTTTATTGGATGAACATAATTTTTTACTCTTAGATTGGTTTCATTGCTTAACAGATTATAAAATATGTAAGACAGAGTTATGAAAAAAAATAATGTCATTTAATATTACAAATTTTTCAAACCTCATAAAATTATTTAAAAGCAATTTTATATGATGATTTTGCATTATATTTTTTTAAAAAGGACTATTCTCATTGCATCTGTTAACAGATAAGCCCAAAAATAGGCCAAATCAGATTTTAAAGCTGACTTGCACTTTCGAATCCGATTAGTACAATTGGCACTTCTATCAGAGTGAAAAAATAATAATTCCCAGAACTAATCAGAAATTCTTTTTTAACTTCATAACATAAATATACAAATAAATGATTTTCATACTGAGTCGTTAGTTTAGCAACCGCTACTGTCCTCCTTCCAATCAGCTGAGACCGATGACGGTTCTTTACTGCAAACTAGTGCAATAAAGATCAATCTTGTCCTCTTTTGCAACTTAACTTCTACATGAAATGGTGGATCTTATTGATTGACGAAGGCCATTAGGGAGGCAAGAAAAAGTAGCTGCTAGTGTACGATAAGAATAGGACCCTTTTTTTATTACCTTCTGAAGCTAATGTTTCCTAAGTAAATTTTAAGTTATTTCTTATGCTAAAAGCTAACGCCAATATCTTATTTTGTAAGCTGGATGTTTAAATTCTATTTAATGTTTGACCATGTACATAAAGAAATATGTAACCTGTAAAAATGTTGAATGTGTTCAGATTGAATCAAGATTCAATTTATTAATAAATACAGAAGTCTTTTAGTAGCATTTTTTATTTCGATGTCATTAGTTTTCCTTTAAAGATTTATATATTTGAATCATTAATGCTATGGTAAGTGTCATTTCTAAGTCTTTGTATGTCGTGCCTACTAGCTAGAGTAAAATCTTTACGGTCTTAATTTTTAATTATGAGCATAACGGCCGGTTTTAACCTTTTTCCAAAAATAGATAAACCATTTCTTACAATCTTGACTTGGGATGCTGTATGCTACTTTTTTTAAGGGCTAATTTTTTAAGAAAGGTGAAGCAACAGGTGAAATCCACCTCTTATTTATTATTAAAGTTACCTGAATTTAATCATTTATTTCATTTTTTTATATTAAAGCTCGTATAATTTTTATTTTTACATATATTTATATGTTTCAATGTATGACCAATATTTGAATTTTATCTGTCTTTATGTACTGATTTTTTAATTGCAGAATTTATGATTTGCGTAAGTGATTTTGGTTATTCTAGTTCGATACAATTTTTGATTTGACTGGTATGCAATTATTAGCTCTTAAAATTTCTGAAAAGGTCCTTTCTTTCACCATCTTGGATTGTATATTAAATTTTTCATTATCTCAGTTACTTTTTGATCTTAACAATTGAAAACTGTAATTTGTACTCACCTAAAACTGCTATATGATGTCAATTTAACCATCATAAGTAATTGATGTCATTCCAAAGTTACTGATTTTTAAATTCATAGATATTGTTGAAAATACAATATGTAAAAGTTTTTTAGAGATCGATTTATTTTTATTATTATTACTATTGTTATTGTAATAACAATATATTGTAATGTTGTACTGAAGATTATTCTTTTGTGGGAGCACAAGTAATTTAAAAGTATATGAAAAATATAAATACAATTAAGGCACATTAGCACACAACATGTTTTAAGTTACATCATTTGTTAGACATAAGTATAGGTGTACAACAATATATCAGCATGATCTGAATGTGACAACAAAACATCCACAAATTTTTCTCAAAGCTATTTAAAGTTTTATTCTGTCTCTTCCTTAAGACACTATATATATTATATTCTAAATTCTATCAATTGATGGTCATCTGATGTGCAAAATATTAAGTCCACAGTTATTCAACAAGCACTCTATAAATTAGCAATCTTTGGTGGAGGTGACAAATAATTTCTTGAAAACTATCTGAGCATTGTATCTGACAGCAATATTGCAAACTTTGTAAAAAAAAATATGTTAACCAACTGGAAGTTTCACATCTTGTAGAATAATTCCTAGGCATCTAGTCTGTTAAATTTGTGTCATATTTAATACTATTATAGTAAATGAGTCTGCTCAGTTCCATTTTGCACTGTTGTCTGTAAATCTGTTTGCATTTAGAATTATGACATTCTTTTTCTTTTGTGCCAATATATTGAGTGTTTTATTCCCATTTTGCAGTGCAAAAGATGGATGTCATGATGAAAAATTTATACTGAAAAAGGAGCAAATTTTCTCATCTACTACCACAACATACTATCCCAATAATTTGTAGTTTTTTTTTCCACAAAAAAAGCTCATTTGAAGGTCTTGTGGAAGTAAAAAAAATTATCAGTAGTCCCACTGTGTCTAAAGTTTAGGTGTGGTTCCACGTAGAGCCCTATATTTTCCCCAAGTTGTAATTCAGTTGGCCATTTTTCAATTTGCAGAAATAAAAAGAGCCATTCAAAACTTTTTTTTTCTATTTTAAAACTGATTTTTGTTTTGATACTGATTTTTTATTTTCCAAACTAATCTCTATTTTGATTTACATAGTAATAACTGTTCACTAACAGCTCTTTCTTATCCAGGATTGTAGCAAAAATAGCTATTTATAATCAGCCCATAAATTGTTGCAAACACAGTAACAGAGATGATTGTGCTTCAGAAAAAGCCCGGATTTTTCGCTAGCCCCGATTAAAAAAAATTTGTGAAAATCTAAGGTCCAGAAACAAGAAATTATCAATCATATTTATGTATAAAAATTCTTGTATGTTTTATTTAAAAATGTAAGAACTAGAATTTATACTTGGCATCTCTTTCTTATCTAAATAATTTTTCTGGTAAAATAATAAATGTGATTAAAAACGAAATAAAACTTATGCTGTTAATTTATTTAGAATTTCGTGTTGTGAAAATATATACCCCGACCGGCCTGTGTAGGGGTTAGGGAACTGCTCTTGCATCAGAAAGGTTCTGGGTTCGAATCCAGAGCAAGGCATGGATGTTCTTTTCTTCTCTGTACTATCTGTCCTTACTGTAGGAGCAACGTTGGCCCACTTAATATGGTGCCCCTGAAAGAGAGGCCAACAAAACTGCCCTGTAAATGCCTGAATTGACGGATGTTAACACAGGTGGGCATTAGAAAAAATGTTGTGAAAATATCAATGATTGAAATTTATAAAGACATAATTTTCATTAATGATTTTACTCAAGAAATTTTCAGGATTTTTGAGTTTGTCTTACAATTACTCCTGCAGTAACAAATTCATAATTCAATAAGACCTCAATGAAGCTACTTTGAACTTAGAATCTAAAACACCAATTTTTAACAGAAACTGTTACATGGCATATTTTTAACATAGTGGTCTCCAATTTCTGTTTTACAAATCATCTTCATTTAGTAATTTTGCGAAATCAAAAACAGGTAGCGAACTTCTGGAATGAACATTTTTCTTATGGGTGATAAAATGGCCACTTTTGGCTGTTTTAGGAATTTCTTTGATTATTTATTTTACTAATCAACTTAAAGGCATGAAATTTGGATGCAGTATACTTGAAAACATTTCAAAAACAACTTAAAAAATGGAAAGAAAACAATAAAAATTATCCCAATAGCATTTAATATGAACAAACTTTTAATAATATGGTATCATTTGACTGCTCTGTATTTGCCTTTTAAAAAAAGTGAGATATAAAAGCCTTGGTTTATCGGATCAAAAAAAAAAAAACTTAATAATTTTTCATTTTTCAATGGATTTTTTCTCATAAATGTTGTACAAAATAAG
This sequence comes from Parasteatoda tepidariorum, assembly GCF_043381705.1. Classification (NCBI taxonomy): domain Eukaryota; kingdom Metazoa; phylum Arthropoda; class Arachnida; order Araneae; family Theridiidae; genus Parasteatoda; species Parasteatoda tepidariorum. The sequence goes on along the minus strand of NC_092209.1, from coordinate 39,407,976 downwards.
TAGTATTTATATTGTTTTTTTGTTTTTTTTAATTAGCATATGTTATCAGTAGAAAATATTTTATAAAACAAATTTTTTCTTTCAACAGTTGATGCTGCAAATATGTGAGCGTTTGAAATCTTTTAAGTGTACATGGCAGGAAATCAACCAAGTTCGACAAGACTATGTTTGTGGAATTGATGAAACTGTACGCATTTTACACCAGCTGAAAAGAAATGTGGTGGAGCAACAGAAGCAAGAGAGGTGGCTAAGGGAGCAGGAAAATGATTCTCTTAGTGATAGGCCATTTCTTAAACCTGAACCTTCAAACTATCAAAAGACAGGTATATTAGTTGATGTATCTAATACCTGGCCCAGTACTAGCTCTTTTCCTAGTTATAACCATAGTTCTGTGATTTTGCAACCCACCGTAGTTAACGAATCACGTACTGCTAAAACTAACAAAGGAATTTTGCATACCCATTCAAAATTGCCTTCTTGGAGTGAAGGAGTCTCATCTCAAATAACTGATTACCCTAGTAGAAGCTATGTATCAAAATTTGAGGAAATGCATGGAGATGGCTATGCTGGTCACAGCTTTGATAGCCATTTGCAACCAAATTATTTTTTAGGCAAATGCAGTAATTCAGATTCTAGGTTTACAAATTCAGATTTAACTCCGGAAAGCTGGAGTGATTCCTGGGATGCACTGCAAACACCTTCATCGGGTCAAAGCAGGCATGATACTTACCTCAGCAGCGGTCATGATCGGACTGGCTATACCACACTAGTGCCAAATGTAAAAGAAACTCCTCAGTTTGGTCACATATATCCATCTCACCCCATTGTTCCCTTAGGATTACCTGCTTATTCTGTACCTCATGAATTTGGTGTTCATCCTAGGCAGTGTCCATGTAGAATGTGTTCAACTAAGCAATTATCTCCCTTGTCCCATAAATACCCTCTCAGTAGGGATGCGGATGATCATGATTTTGAGCCTTACGTGCGATCCGATTCTACGGAAGATCCTAGTGAAATTTGCTCCTCCCTTTTAAAAATGTCTGTTGAAAGTCCTAGTGTGAAAACCAAACATTTCCCTCTAACATCTCCGTTTTCTCCATATCAGACTAATTCCAACCCAAGTAATAATGTTGTGCTTAGATCTAATGGTGGAAATAAACCGCAACAAGATAACTGCAAAAGAGGTAGCTATTATGATAATGTACCATCACCGTTTGACATTGATCTAAACAATTCTTTTGGGCAGAGCTTACCGCCAAAATGTGATTACCAGTTGAATGGGTCAACGTCTCCTAGTGTCACTCATCCAACTAGCACCCGAAACCAAGTAACTACTACCACAACTAGTGATTCTAGCAGTCTGCATTCAAAACCGGTGTTGAAGAAGAGTTTCTCTAATGGGGTACCTTGTCCAGAACAAATTCAAAGTGGAGCCCATGCATCAACCAGTTCTGACTCAAAATGTACTAAATCCAATCAGGCTGGATCAGTGAAGGATTCTAAAAATTGCAAAAAGTGGTCCTGTTCATCCTGTACATTCTATAACCCTTCTGACCTGAGTATTTGTAACATGTGCGGCCGAAGTAAAAATCCTGGTCCCGAAATTGCTCCGTTAGTGAGTGGGGGCAGAGAGTGCCCCCAATGTACTTTAGTTAATAAAAAAGACACTGAAAACTGTATTGCATGTGGCTCCAGTTTGAAAGATTCCCCAACCTATATATGAGCTTATTCTAACTATATTTAAAATATTATCTATGTTTTATTATGCAGCTGTGATATCTTGTGGCATAATAATAAAATTGAACAAAATGACATATATTTTATTCAAATGCCTACTTGTATTAATGACTCTTTATGAAATTATCTATCAGACTTTTATTTCGTGAAAATGTTTGAGAGAATTTATTTGTGTGTGTGTGTGTTTACTGTTGTAGATAAGTATTTGAACACAAATTATTTAATTAAAATGCTATAGGTAATATTAATTTTAATATATTTAATAATATCTTAATTAAATATAAAAATATTTAAAGAATACATCATATAATAATTAAAGTTTTATATATATATATATATAGTAATTTAATCAAAACATGTACAGATTCAAATTTTTTTTTTATTGATACAGGGATTTGATAAAAATTTTCTCAGCCTGTTATTATTTTTTTAAAGCATATCGGTGAATATTTTTTCCACTAATGTTTAACTTAAGCCTCTGATTTTTTTTTATTTTTAACTTAGAACTTTGTTAATTATCTGGTTATAACTAAAGTAAATTATAATGCTAACATAGCATTATCTCTCTCTCATTTTATTGATGGATTTGAAATTGTTTCTCTTTTATTATAAATATATTTATGTTCATAAACTAATAAATATATTCATGATAATTCAGTAAAATTAGAAATGTAAAGTTATATAAATTTTGATTAATATTTAAAATTAAAATTCACATTTTATTATTATAATGAAGTGTTGCTTCATTATCTAATATGTCGTAACTTCCGTAAAAGTAGCGTTCATTTTTAATAAATTTTTTAAGCATACAAAAAAAAAAAAATTTTTNGTAACTTCCGTAAAAGTAGCGTTCATTTTTAATAAATTTTTTAAACATAAAAAAAAAAAAAAATTTTTTTTTTTTTTTTTTTGATAGACTCAAAATAAATTTTATAGTAAATATAAGTTTTTCAGTATATGAACATGTTTCTATAAAACTACATTAGTTGAAGATTATTTTTCCTTTTTTTATAAAAAAAAAATGTTTCTCTATAATGTATGAATTACTTGACAATTTATTTTCATAATATCAAATATAAAGATAGCTATTATCAAATTTAACCCGATTCAGGCTTAATGAAAAATTTATATTAACTATCTTTATTTTATTTATTTTTAAATAAACATTTATGAGTGTATTTAAAACTCAACAAGGTTTCAAAATTATCTGGATGTTATTTTTGTTTGTTTCCTGGTATTGTTATTTTATGCAAGCTCTCAGTTTCAAAGTATTTTAATGTTATTTGTATAATAATATTCCTGTGGTAACCTATTTTATGACTTTCTGTAAATTGGTTTTATAAAATTTTTACAACTTGCAAATTTTAATTGTGCTTTCAAAATTTTTAGAGGCCTTTCAATTTAGGGAATAGTTTGATAGTTGAGTGTTAGGAATTTTAAACAATGTTAAAATGACAAGAACTTGCATTAAAGTTAGAATGATCTGCAATGAGTATGTACAGTCTACGTTCTTAAGTACTACCCCTTATTACTGCAACTCTTTCTTTATAGCGTCCAAATACATTAAATTCTATTTGCTATTTTATTCTAACTATGCAATTTTAAGACCCATTAGAATGACTGAACTAAACTATTCATTCCAATATACGAAACTTTTAACAGGAAAATAAAATTTCTATAGAAAATCACTCTAAATACAGGTGTTGAACATTTTTACTGTTTCAAAATAAACCTTTTAATGCATTGACATTGAATTAATCGATTACGAAACCCTGGAAGAAACTATTTGAACCTTCTTTTTTTTTATGTTAAAGAACCTCCTCTTTTTATCTTAGGAATAATCTCTAGTCGAAAAGATGATGAAATATTGATTAATTTTGAGTGTTGAATGCATTCTTGTGTTGAAATCAGAACCTTCTGTGTGCATTTGTATTCTTTATAAATTTCTTTTAAATAGATTCAATAAATTTACCAATCTCATATTTCTTTTGAAAAAGTATTGTAATAGGTTGTTTATTTTGGATTTAAAACATGCAGTATTCATAGTCTTTTAAATTTTATTTTTACTTAGACTTTTCAGTACTTGGTGTATGTTATTTAGTAAGAACAGAAACTCATGACTAGCCTAACGTCTAAGACTTAGAACAAAAATTAAAAATTTTATAGAAAATGGATAGAATAATAATTTTTAATTAAAATAAATATAGTATTTATGAGGTTAGAGTAAATATTTGCTATAGTTTTGTGTACTCACAATGTAGCAAAATGAAATTATATGTCCAATTGTGTTTGGACCACAGGTATTATTTTTACCAAGCGTTGACTGTATAATTATGATTATAATAGTGACTTTACACATTTTTACTTTAAATTTTAATACTTTTTAAGAATTTAATGAATAAAAAATTAAAGTGATGATTAGGTTCAAAAAATTGTCAAAGCACCATAATAATGAAAATCTACTCACATTTGTTAATCCTAATTAAAGGTATTATAAATTCAAAGTTATGTTTAAATTTCAATTTTATTAATTTATTTACATGAGGACAATAATTTATTTAAATGAGGACAATTGTGAATATTAGAGCTGGGACAGAAGTTTAGGAAATTAAATTGATGTAGGTCATAATTTACTGAATTGTGAATTAGATTTTAAATTGAATACAACTTCAGTGTTTAACCTGGCAACATTAACTTCTTACAACAACAGTATTGAAACATTTAGAGGATTGGAAAATATAAACAGGCACACTTAGAAATGGAAAATAAAAAAAAAGTTCACTTTTCTACTATGGCCAGATAAAACAAAAGGTACTACTATTTAAATTGTTACTGTCATAGCCAAATACTTAAAAAAAATTAAGTAACATTGTTAAATAAATATATATAAAAAGGAAGAAACGAAAATTTTAAAACAGTTGTTTTGACTATGCAAGTAGAATAAATTATATAAATGTGTATATGTGTAGAATTTAAATGAAAAATCATACACTATTATTACTACTTTTTATTAACTAGTAAAATTACAAATTTTCATTTTTTTACTTTTAGAAAAAAGTATGTATTTGTTTACTAATAATTATTTCTTTATTAATTTCCATAGAAAATGGAAGATTTGTTTACAAAAGTGCATCATGAGTTTATTAGCACCCAATAACATGTGATGTTCTGGGCAGAATTTAAAAGGGAAAAAAATGGTATACATACTCTGCAGAATATGCTATTTCAATTTCATAATAAAAATAATTTGGTACCATAAAGTCACCAAAAAAGAAAAATTTTGTGCATCATGTGTGTAATAAATGAATACATATTTGCATTGAATTCTCAGATATGTATTATTTATGAGTACAGAAACAAGATTATCAACAAGAAATATAATTTATTAACTATGAATATGTAGTTTAATATGATTGCCATTCTTAATATTACATATAAAGGGCAAAATTTCTTTTTTAGATAACTTTTAGTTTAAAAAAATTTAAGTAACACATTTTGCTAAAAAAAAAATTTTGAACTTTTGTTCAGTACATGACATATTAATAGGTTCCTTTTTTCATGTGCACCTTGTATGATATATTCTCAAAATATATTTATATTTCTTTTTACAAAAATACATTGTTAATGTAGAGTAGTTTTAGTTTTATTTTCAAGCAGTTAAAATTTAATTCATTTTGTGTATATTTCAGGTGCATAAAATCAGTATTTCTTAAATAAATGCCTTATTTCTAATGTTACAATGTATGCATGGAGCTGTGTTTATTCTTAGCTCTTTAGAATGATCTGCTTTTTAAGTATTTTATTACAGGGTTGCTGCAAAACACTGTTAAGATCTAACACATTAAATTTTAAAAGGCTATCGTGGTCAATTATTTCTCTGATTGGCCGATTTGCAGGAACTTGTTGTAGATGCTATTTGAGTATGGTGGCACAAAACACTTTACAAATTTTTTTTCCTATTGTTTCAACTTTGCAGTTTTGAAAGAAAAAAATCCAAACTTTTATCATGTTTGTCATTTACGGATTAATCCCTCAAATGCAAAATTTCAGTTTCTTTCAGTGCAAAAACGGTAACCATTATTTTCTAAGCTCTTGACAGTATACACTACAGCTCATTAAAAGTACACAATTTAACTCTCACATAAATGAAATGTTTTATTCAAGTATAATGATATATAGGTGCATACAAAGCAGAATTTTGTCTTAAATCTTCCCTTAGGTAAAATAATTGCCTTTAGAAATTCTAACTGCTCCACATACTTGAGGCATTTTATTGGTTAGTTAGTGCTGAATTTCAGATACAGTATTATTCCGAACAGCAAACAACTTCCCACAAATTATTTTGGCTTGTATTATTTATATATCTAGTTCACTTATCCAAATGGTTCACCTGACAACATGTGTGATTTAAATAATAGTATGCAGTGATCCAAGCATAGATTTAAATACTTCGTTTTTTAGACAACAAGCTAGAAAGACTTTTACATTCTTCTTTACAAACAATGTTTGTTGTAGAAGTGAATAATAGCAGTTTCTAGGACAACAGCTATGTGGTAGATAGGTACTTTATTTACATTGCACTAGAGCTGCACGATGAGCTATTGGGGATGATCTGGGTAACATCCCTGAGGAGCCAGACGATCTGCACGCGAAGTCAAGCGCTTAACGGTAAAAGAGTTTAACGAGGACCAATACCAAGCGCCCTCAGTCCCTACGCAGGCTGATCAAAGTGGTCACCCACTCGCTTACTGACCGCAGCCAGTGATGCTTCACTTCAGTGTTCTACTGGGAACACTGTCTTTACGATCAATCCACAGATTATTGCTTTAACGTACCATGTTTTTTTCTTGCTTTTGATTAAAAAAATTTCAAAAGAACAGTAAGCATACTGAATAACTTGGCAGTAATGACGTTCTAATTTTTTTTTTCGGTAAAGTGAAAATTTGTATGCTTTACTATTATATGAAAATTCCTGAATTGAAAACTTTTTCCAGTTCGTAATTTTCAATGCAATTTTTTTTTTTTATATCTGAAAGTATTATTCAGAGTATAATTTTTTCTTGTGTCTTATTAATTTTTACGTCCTTGCTATTTTTTATTAGAGTTTTTCCTGAACTTCCATACCTCTTAAAATAGAACTTGTATGTTTATAGCCCAATATTCATAATTATTACTGTCCAATAATTGTTATAATTTTATAAATAAATACCCTGTAAAAAATGGGAACAGGTTTGATTAAATTTTTTACCTGCAGGACTCCCACAATAAAAAAAAAACTGTTTCATCACCATTCATTTTGAATAATCTCTTTAATCTTCAGTACAATAATTCTAAATTAGAGAAGATCTTTGATGCATTAACTTGTTTTATTTAAAATCTAATGGTTCAATAAAAAAAAAGGTATTACCATATTATTTAAATTAGTTTGAATTATATTTTGAAAATAACAGTATTTAGTAGCCGCCCTGTATAATCACGTTATTCTCTCAGTCAGTGCTTCTGCTGTGATATACATATATTTTGCATACTCCATCAAAGTTCTTGCAAGATGCCACAAGAATTTCACAGCTGGGTTAATGCCATCCCAGTTGGATTGTTTTTAATCTAGAATCTATATATGTATTTGCACAGTTTTTAATATCCCTTAGTTCTTCCATTCATGTGTTATTGAAAGATCTTTCATTGAAAAAAAAATATATAAAGTTATTAGAAATTATATACATAAATATATATAATAGTGTATTAAAAAAGTTATTTGCTGTTTTCAAATTGAGTGAAAAATATTATAAGAGCTTTTACAGTAGTTGAAGCTGTTTATTTTTAAACTGTGCACTTTTGTGATTGAAGTAGTATTTTTTATCAAAACAAATAATAATGGGAAAAAATAATTTGAATTTAATTTTCCATGTTATGAAATTTGTTTGAAGTTTTTTTAAACTAATGATATACCAGAGCTTATTTAGGTGAAATTTTTTTCTTTCTTTCTTTGATTTATGTTGAATATAATTGGCTAAATAAAACTATAATTTTGCTACAGCACTTGTTATATTCCATGTAGCATATACTTGCTCATAAGATATGGAATTTATGCACTTCAAATTGTAGTTATTATTTTATTCTGTAACCAGATTGAAGCTAATGCTTGTATTTTTTGATTCCCATATTAAACATTGTTTGCTTGCTCATCTTTTGAATTTGTATCATCCACTTTCAAAACACAATTATTTTTCTCAACAAATTTAAGTTTTCTTTTTTTTTTTTTTTNTTCAAATTTAAGTTTTTTTTTTTTTTTTTTTTTTTTAATCCTTATAAAATGTGTAAAATGTACTTGTGATAATTTTGCAACATTGCATTATAGGTAATTAGCTTTAAGTCACCTGACACCTTAAATGACGATCTTAGTTCTTACAAACTTGCAGAAAAGCAATTAGCTGACGAAGAAAAATTTTGAACTTTTTCTACTCAAAAGTGGTCTTGAACGAAGATATTCATTCCGTTTTCTGTGCTCGCAGTGGTTCTATTGCCAAGAATAAAATCAATTCTTTGTGATCCAAACAAATTGAAAAATAGCAGTTTTATCACTTAGGTGTAAAATTCTGCTGGTTCAATCCTGAAAATTAAACATATTTTGAAGAAAAAAGCATAACTAGTGTTGTGGTTGTAAAAAATACATATAAATACTATTTCAAACAACGGTGTGTTTTTAACCACTTGGAGAAAGTAGCAAGACACTAGGCTAGTTATAAATTTAATACATTGACAATAGAAATGACTCTACAATTATTTAAACTGCTCACAACATAGCATTTTTACTGTTTGTGTATTAATTTGTGGCCAAAAGAGAGGCTTTTTAAGGCTACTTGTCGAATGCTGCCAAATGCACTTTAAATATTTTTCCTTTCTGAAAACACCTTAAGATTATTGCACCCAAAGGTACCTTTAACCATAGATATTTCCTAAAATTAAATTAAATTGGTAAACTAAAAAGGTCTTATTTTATTGAGAAGTTTAAATGTTTTAAAAAATGTCACTTAAAACTTTCGTCCACTAAGCTCTTCCGTTATGAAGCAGGCCATATAACAAAGGAAGATTTAAGTTAATTTTCCTGGATTTAATTTTATTACACAACTTTTTTTTATTTATCCTACCTGCAATTTTTTATTAATATAGAAAAAGGTTTTGAAATAATTTTCACTCTTACTTTTCAGTTTGATGCTAATTCACCTTAAAATACTCATAAATTTTTATTCACTAAGGCACTTTAGGGTTATAAAATTTTTAACCAGTAATGATTTCTAAAAACTATATATATCCAAACAATGAGGCTATTTTACAATTATTTAATATTTCAGATGTTTTTATAAAAATGAAAGAATCGAAAAAATAGTTTTAAAAAATTAAATATTAATGTATATTGAATTTCTGAAAAGGATGAAGGAAATTGCATTAGTATTACCCATTAAATTAGTATTGCAATTGAAAATAAATCATCCAACAATAAAAATATAACAATTTTTCATTTCAACAAAAACCACAAATTTGCTTATTTTATTCAATTTCAGCTTATGTATACAATAAAAACAAATTCACACTAGATGTCGCTCACCTACAAATTTGATTGTCCGACATAAAAAATAATTTTAAAACTATCATTTTTAAAAATTTTATACTTCACATTAATTAGGTATACTAAAAGTAATTAGCAGTCTTTCTTCGGTGTATAGATAATAATTACTGAAGAATTTTATTTTTTAAATAGGGCTTCGCTCAAAAGAAGGTCGATCATATAGGGTTCCATAGTCGAAAAAAACATTTTGAAGATTATGAACGGATAGAACGTTTTGATCTTTATTTCACGTCTGAAAATTTTTTACATTATTAAGTTAAGACTAGCTGTTTTCATGTACATTCTGAGTTAAATTTGTAAAAATGATAATTTTAAACATTAAAATTAAATTGTTGATATATTAATAACTAGTTTTGCCCACACAGAAGTAGTACTTTGATTTCAATTTTGACTATTTTCAAGAGATGTCCGGATATTGTAAATGCTCTCTGCATACTGAATTTTATTAATTTAAAATCTGCCCGGCAGCCATTAAATTATACAAACCATCACATGTATGAATTAGGAGTATTTTAGCATAGTAGACAGCAAACGTATTAATATTTCCACCTTTGCCATGAGATAAGATAGAAAAGTAATCCCAAATGCTGCACCAGAACCATTTATGTTAAATATTTCTACAACCATTTTAGAAAGAATTGAAAATAAATCTAAATAATTACTTCATAACTAAGTTTTTATTTTTAAAAAAATACAAAATTATTCTAAATAAATACTTAATGCATAACTAACTAGTCAACACTATTTAAATTATTAATTTGACAATCTAACGAAATTGGCAGTTTTTTATTAAACCATCTTTTAATCCCTTAGGGATGGAATATCAAAAATTCATTCCTTAGTGGGTGCCTATGTCATAAAAGGGAAGCATTGTCCAAATATCATGTTTTTTAATTTCAAGAGTTAAATATCTGTGCTGATAGATAATTTATAAAATTACTTGTCAAAAGTTCAATTTTCTAAAAAATGGAGTAATTATATTTAACGTTTTTAAACTACTGACTCACAATTTATTTTAAGAGAAATGTAAAAATTAAGTTTATGAGGTTATTTTATAACATTTTTTTAAAATTAAAAGCAAATTTTACTCCAGATATGACTTGCCAATATTTTTAATTTTAAAAATAAAAGGTATTTCAATCTAAAATATCTGAATCCTTAACCAAGCTAAAAGTAAATAATTTTCGGATTATGATAATTATAAAATTTTTGCTGCCCATGAAGAAACTTTCTTTGTTTTCCTTAAAATCAAATTATGTATAAGTATTCCATTATTAAATGAAAAGAACTTACTTTAATTTCATGCAGTTTGACTTCTCGATTTATAGCTTAATAAGTTTATCAGTTTTCAAAGTATATATATTTGAATAAAAACCTACGAGTTAAAAGTCATGAACTAATTTTAACTTGCTAAATACATCAGTTTGATGTATGATCCAATGGACACATAAAATACATTCCAAGCATTACACATCTACATAATTATTAATTGTTTTAATACAAACATTTGTTAACTCCCAAAGGAATTAACTAATTTCAAACCTTCTTACAATCAATGTGTTATTTCGTTTAGACTCAAAAATAGAAATTCTAAGTGTCACGATTTTTAAAAAAAAATGTTTTAAAGAAATATAAAACACGAATAAAAATTTTTGATAGTGAAGTAGATATTAATTTCATACAAAATCAAAGTAAATGCAAACAAAAAAAAATTTATTTTTATTATTCGTTTTAAGATTATTTTTCAGTATTTCCACTTGTTTTTCCTAACGTCAATATTTTAAATACAATATCATTATAACACATGTTTGTCGAATTTTAAGATATTACATTTAGACTTGATCTATTTATGCCGATTCTATAATAAATCTTCAACATATATAGATTTTTGTCAACCCTTCCCATGTAGCATTTTCGAATTCAATATTTCTATGACAACAGTGATTCTGTTTAACTTTGGAAACTGCAGGTTTTAGGACCAAGGATTTTTATATTTCTGGGTTCTTTCTTTACAAAAAGCTAGTCCCTATTTAATATATATACTTCCTACCTTTTTCAGTTTTCAGGGTGCATAGCCAAATTTATCAACAAAACGTAAACACCTTTTGTCACTTCAAAATTACAACTGGATAAATTTGAATTTAAAAAACTTATTGGGTGAAAGTTTTAGATTTAAATAAAAATTATTTATAAATGTATCGAAACAAAAACATTTACAGAATTAATATTATTAAACACGTTGAACTGATAAAGATCTTAAGAATTCATATTACAATAGAATACATATTACAAAAATCTTTCCCAATAAATCCAGTACAGTGTATATGCGAGTAATTAATTCCTTATGTAAAATGATTGGCTCTTTCATATATGTACGACGGTATATACATTTAACAGAACATTGTGAAAACCAAGCTTTTTATATATTTATGGTGACAGTGTAACAAAAAAAAAATATCTTTTCTACGTAAAAAGCCCTTTCAGAGCTTTTAAAAAAAATAAGCACTTTTTAAAAATGCTACGCACCCTGTCCATCCTTCAATCAATATGCACATTCGAAATTCTTCCATTGGTAGAAAGGAAAATTATTTCAAAACAAGATGAGTTTTAGACAATTATGGCTTTTTAATTAGGACAGATCAAACACCTGCAACAAGTTAAAGTGCCAAAAGCTACAATGTAATTTGATACGATAGAAAAAGAGATCAATAAGAAAATGATTTTTGTTCATATTTATTAAAAGTTTGATTATAATTTTGCATACATATATCTGTTGGTACGCTATTTTATTTCCGTGTGTCAAAGGACATACATACATCTGCTGGTACGCTATTTTTATTTCCGTGTTAGGGAACTACGTTTCTCAAAGGACATACATACATCTGCTGGTACACTATTTTGTTTTCGTGTTAGGGAATTACGTGTCTCAAAGGACGCATCATGACTTATTCTTAGAGTTCCCTCAATAATTTTTAGCAAATTTTATGCATTATAACCCTTATTTTAGTAAAACCTTGACACACTCTATTCAAAGGGGGGGGGGGAAGCATCGAACTATACACATTAATAGACAAATAAGTGAAAATTATTTACTAACTACTATTATAAACATTTATGCTTTTTTACATAAAAAATTGTCTAATGTGTCAAAAAAAAATATTCAATGGAAAGTAAAACAGAAATAATTTTTATCCCCCAGAATGTTGAGTTCAGGCTTCTTAAGCATTGAGGGAGCTTGGACCACTCAGTCTCTCCCTATTGTGACGATCATGTATGCATTGCAATATGACAATGCTGTTTGACAAAAACAAAATGCTTCCACGAGTCTTCGTGAAAACTAATCTGAAGAAATCGGAAACTCATAGTTAAGAGATATCTTTGTGTGAACTTTTTCTTTTTAAAAAAAAAAAGAAAGAAAGAAACATTCCACAGAATTGCTGAACTCCTTTTATACACCCCTAGGAATTATAAAAACATTGAATTTTCAACATAATTTCAATATGAGTTTAATCAAAGTTAGAAAGAGTGATCACATTGCATTTAGAAAAATAGTATTGAGAAAGGACAGACTTATTTAAAATTAGTTGGGATAATAATATTGTTTGGAGTCAATTTAAATATTAATTAGTGATATTTAAAGGCGATATATGTATACAGCTGAGCCTTGATGGTCTTAAGTACCAAGGTTATTTTCCTACACCTCTTCGTGGAATTAAACTCAGTGATCTTACAAAGCTAGCTGTATCAATTGATTGTGAGCTAGACAGAACATAGTTTCCCTCAATGTTCTACACCTAGTTGATTTGCTGGGACCTGGTGGATAATCATAGATTATAATAGTTTGGTTAATTTCTTTGTGATAAAGTCTTAGCAATCAATTCGATTGCACTTTCTCTGATAGTGTCTTAAGAAACTTAGTTGTTACCCACAGCAGTTTCAGAATTGAAATAGTCCAAGCATTTTGATGAGCTTGACAAGAAGGCTGTGTGATTGCTACTACCACTGCTTACAGATCACATGGTGGTGAGGAAAAGATTATAGTCTCGGTACATGCACCAAGTTTGCATGACAACCAAGCAGTTGCACCTGAGAAACTTTTAAAATTTAAGTGTTAATGTTTGTTATTTTAAAGTTTGAATCTAATGCAAAACTTGATTCTTATTTTAAAATTTTAGAAGTCATAAAAGTTTGAATAAACTTTAATGAAAAATGTTCTGAACAGAACATTTTTCAAATTCCACTAAAATTTTTAAATTGGAAATAATTAAAACAACTTCATTGGAGTCATCATTTGAAAAAATTTCCTAGTTAGAAGAGCTTGAGATAATTTAAAACAGATTAACATTTTAATTAATTTATCTAACAAACTATTTTTAAAATTGTACATTTTGTAACCATTTTAAATGTTTTAATAGTTCACTGCATTCCTGAATAAATGCTTCCAATTAATGTATTATCAAAAACAACTGCGAAGTTTATATGCATTATGTTTAAAATTGAGAATAATAGCACATTGACACATTTTGTTAGTTCTAATAAAATTTAATGTCAATCCAATACAAGATTAACAGTTTAATAACAAAATTTTATGACACTTAAACACTCAAATATTTTAATCAATTATTGGTATTTTTCCCCCTTCAGATTTTAATTCTAAAGAAAAAACAAATATCTTACAAGAGAGTATTATAAAAAAAAATTCAGGTCAAGTTATTTGGCTTTTACAAATTATGAATGTTTAAATTTTAAAACAAGTAAATTACAAATAAACTAAATTTGCAAAAAAAAATTCAAACATCCACTGCGAAACTGATATAAAATTAATAGTTAAGAGAATTATGTCATACATTGTTTAATTATTTTTCAAATCAAAATATGTAAAATCAAACGATTCCTAACTACTTTATACAAAGTTAAAGAACCTGATATGTAATATAAATAAAGCTAAACAATAATCCATACTTAGAATATGACAAGATAACTATGCATGATACATGAACTAATTAATGTGACATTAAGTTGAAATATAAGTCATGAAATACAATAAAATATAATTTTAACTTCAGTAGAGCGCCGATTATCCGAACCATGTTCGAATTCGTTTTTTTTTTTTTAAGTTTAGAATACTTTTTAACTTATCGACAATTTTTCTAAAATTAGAAGAATAAATAATATCCACAACATCTGAAGACCATATTTAATTTACAACCTTTTTTAGCAGTTTTCATATAGTAGCCAATACATACATGTATTGTTATACAGTTAAACCTACATATCCCTTTAGCCCTCTTCAACTGAAAATTATCTTCTAAAAATGTGAACTTTGATTTGACAGTCTACAATGGTTGAAATGACAAAGGAACTTATGAAAAGATGTGTGCTGAAGTTCTACAATCGGGGGATGAGTACTTGTCATTTATGGTTAATGATTACAGTGCTTGGAATCTTAAATCTTGGAATAAAATTCTTAACAAAAAAATAAAAGAAACTGAAGTTTCCGAATCAGTAGATCTTCCCGATGAAAAGATGGCAGGATATACAGCAGAAGAAATCATAGACTGGTGTCCAGACACTGAACATGACCCAGGATTTCTAATTTTAAATGATGATGAAATTTTGAATAAAAATCGGAACTCCACAGACGAAGAAGTAGGTGATCAAATTCAAGATAGTGGACTTTTTTATATAGAAGCATGCAATTCATTAGATATTGCAATGAATTGGCTAAAACGTCAAAATGATGTTGATCCAGTTCAGTTGATTTATTTAAGAATAAGGGATATGGCTGCTCAAAAAAGATCATCTTTTTTGAAACAATAGTCATTGCTTTATTTCTGTTGCAATGAAAAATAAAGAAAAATGTGGTAAAATCAGTAATTGATAAAAACAAAATTATAAAAAGCTGAAATATGATAAAAATAATTCAAAATGAAAAAAAAAAGTTCAAAAATAATAAATAAAAAATATTTATATATGGTAAAAAGAAAAATTTTAAACACGCCAGAGCTATTTTAGACAGTACTGCCAGTCCTAAGCCTAGAAAAAGTGCGAAGGGAATTTAGTGCATAAATAATAATCATTTAAACTAGATTTTAAACAACTTTCCAATTATCCGAACTACATTCGGTCCCGAGCTGTTCGGATAATCGGCGCTCTACTGTATTTCAAAATTTTCTATTTTAAGGCTTCAAAATTTTCTTTTAATAGTATTCACAGTTATTTGCTCCCTAAACCACATATTTAAGATAAGAAGTAAAAAAAATTAATTTAAGTACACATTACCAAACAAAAACTTTTATTCTGTTCAAATTGATGCTTATGACAATAGTTACATTTTCTAAACTAGAAACATAACTTAAATAAAAACCATTAAAGTATTATAGCTGTATCTTAAACAAAAAATTTTTTGAATGTTTACAAACAAAATATAAACAAGCTAATCTTTATACAATATTTTTAGAAACATTGAAATAATTACAGGTGCTAAAGATGCCCTCAAAATGTATAGAATAGACAAGGTAAATGTGTTGTAACAATTGGGGTACCTCAGTATGCTGTCACTTTAAAAGTCATAGATGAAATGATGAAGGATTTGACAATGAAGTTAAAGAATTACAATATTTTCACAAAAAAAAACTGAGTGATATAACAAATGACATAAGTTGAATGCACCACACACAATGATGTACCTTCACTAGTCCAACAAAGATGAAAGTTAATTATAAAACTATTCAACCTTGAGACATATATACCCCTAGTTGGGCATCAAGACTGCTTTTTGTTTCAGCCATGTATTCATCAAGCTGATTGTCCAATTCCTGCTTAGTAGGTAAGCCTGCACTAGTGTTCCTATTCCATCTACCTCCAAAACTACCTCTTCCACGGCCTCGTCCGCGACCACGGGGATTTCTTTGATTGCTGTTTCTATTGATTTGATTCCGAACTCCATTATTGCGATTTCCACCTCGAAAACTGCCTCTTCTGTTACGGGCTCTTCCACGTTGATTCCCATTGGCATTAAATCCTTGCCTTGCAACTCCTAACCTAGCTTTAATAAGAGGCGAAGTACCAGGTCTGAATGCACCACGTCCTCCTCGTCCACCTAACCTACCTCTTAAAGGTGTGCCAGCGAAGATGCGCTTAGCACTAAGATTTAATCGAGATTTGATATTGGAGTAGGGCTGTTTGAGACCAAGCCTTTGTTGTAAACTTCGTTTCTTTAGACGAAGAGCAGCAATTACCGTTGGTCTGTTAGCCATCTGTTGTGCTAACCTCAAATTTGCTGAACTGGCTTGCCTCTGCATTTGAATTTTCTGTCGATAGGAATTAGCCACAGTCTGGGCTTCAGCGCGATAGGCAGTAAACCTTTCATTCAATGACATTTTCGTTGTGTTTTTTAAAACAATTTTATTAACTAATGAAGCCGCCATTATGAAAAAGAAGTCAAATTTCAGCTAAATAAACATAAATTCCGTACCTGTTTCAATTTTTCATGTTTTCACTTAACTTATGGCTACTAAAGATGGTGTTGCCATACGACCATAATAGTTAGGAAATTAATTTCGCAGCGTGAAAAAGTGCGCACTGTCTTGAATGCCCGCCTATTTTATAACCCTAGACTTTGGCGATCAGCTGAAATTGGTGATTGCCAAACTAATTCTATCGCCAAGAGCTTGGATGCCCGATTTTTTTTGAGCGTGGTGAAAATGGCGAATGCGTTTTATAGCTCTCCATCTCCATAATGTAAGCAATTGTTAAGAATATCTTTTCATGAACTAATAAGATAGGTAAATTCCTATCCTTTAAAATCTCGTTCACCAGCCCAGTGTATCTTTATGTCTTACGTTGAA
>NC_092209.1:39372453-39390262 GCF_043381705.1 Parasteatoda tepidariorum | reverse complement strand
ATTAAAATTCCGCCAAGCAAAAATGCTAATAGCGCCATTCTAGTAAACCTGACAAAACGATTAAGCGATAACGATGAAAACGATGATGTAATTGACCAATCAAATGCCTCTATTTATTAAAAAGGCGGTCAGCCAAGCAACAGCCGAAAAAGTGATTGAATATTTTACGGTAAAAAATAAACATTTTTTGAGGAGTTAATAAATGAGAACGTTTTAATATAAAAGGTTCTCAAGATTTACATATTAATTATCTGCAAAACTTTCCATTTTTATTTTATAAGCATGGTATTGATTATGTCGTATAAACGAAATATTTTTACCGGGATTCTTAAATACTAAGAAAATAGAAATAAGCAGCCAAAAGCGTCATAAACATAATATAAATAAACAGCTTTTAAACACAACGCTGAAAATCATTTTATACCAGTATCTAATTGTCTCTCGAACATTATATTTGTATTTCCCAATCAGAATAATGGATAGCAAAGTATGACATGTTTGTTTCAGATCTGTATTTTTACGAAAAACTTCTTTTTAATTGTTTGCTTGTTTTGTAATGATTGCTAGATACTTAAAATTAATTACTCTCATGTATTTGATGTGTGCTGTGATATGTTCCATTCAGAACTTAAAAAGGGGAAAGATCTAAGAAATGATTTATTTGATATTCTTACCGTTGCATGCAATAAATATAAAACACTTATTTTATAATAAATATCTACTCGCAATATGCCGTACTCATCACATCGAGCTTTTCTTAAACTAGACATAAGTTTCTATTTATTTTATTTCTTTCTAAGAGTATAAAACAAAATACTCATGTCTATCTGAAAATATAAAAGAAAATTATTTAATTAGTTTACTTGGGGGTTTACTTTTTCAATCAACGTTTAAATATTAGATGAATTTCAAAGCAATGTTTTATTATATTTTTCTATCTTTTACTTTCATAATAGAAGAAAATGCTTGCTAAAAAAACAGGAAAGAAGCAGTTCAGAAGTTATGCTATTCTGGGTTTGTCTGTAGCTGATATGAATAAAGATCAAGTGAGTTAAACGAAACTTTTTTTATTTATAATTTGCACAATCAGATTAAAATGAAAATTTTATGAATCATATGTATTTTTTTATTCCTTCTGTTATATAAAATGAAATGTTTTTGCTTCTATACTGTTTTTCAGAAGAATTATTTTCGACACACTTTATAATAGTTGAAAACACTTTAGTTAGTTATACTCCCACTTTATAAATAAAGTTTATTAGCAATTATGAACCAATGTAAGACAACCAATTATATTGTGAAAACATTTAATGGAAACAAAAAAAAATGTCACACTTTATTAGTAATAGTCATTAAATTTGGCTTTATGTCAGATAGTTGAACTTGTAGATCAGGAACATTGTTAGGCTTTTTTCTTTCTCATGTATCAAAAGTATCAAATAATTAATGGATTTTGATATGAACTTTCAGAACTCTTTTGAAAACCATTAGTGTTGAGAGTTCATAGAAAACAGGCATCTCAAATTTGTTATTCTTGTTAAAAATTACTAAAAGGTTGAATAATTTTTTAAAAAATAATATTAATTTATAGATAAATATAGTGTAATTTTTTAATGAATATTTTATGAATATGAAATTCTAAAAGACTTAAACCAAGGATTTTTAACACCTCTACATGTGTACTTCATGGGGATATTTTAGTATTTGAATTTGCACACCCTCAAGGAAATTGCCTGGTTGTTTAACTTGGAATAACTTAAACAATAATATATAGTGGCTTACCCTGGAATGCCAATAAATAAGATAAACTTTTTGATAAGAAAAATATTTTCAACATAAAAGTATGAATTTTAAATTCACCAATTCTAAACAAATTTTGGTACTTATTTCCGTAAATGNTCTTTTACTTTCATAATAGAAGAAAATGCTTGCTAAAAAAACAGGAAAGAAGCAGTTCAGAAGTTATGCTATTCTGGGTTTGTCTGTAGCTGATATGAATAAAGATCAAGTGAGTTAAACGAAACTTTTTTTATTTATAATTTGCACAATCAGATTAAAATGAAAATTTTATGAATCATATGTATTTTTTTATTCCTTCTGTTATATAAAATGAAATGTTTTTGCTTCTATACTGTTTTTCAGAAGAATTATTTTCGACACACTTTATAATAGTTGAAAACACTTTAGTTAGTTATACTCCCACTTTATAAATAAAGTTTATTAGCAATTATGAACCAATGTAAGACAACCAATTATATTGTGAAAACATTTAATGGAAACAAAAAAAAATGTCACACTTTATTAGTAATAGTCATTAAATTTGGCTTTATGTCAGATAGTTGAACTTGTAGATCAGGAACATTGTTAGGCTTTTTTCTTTCTCATGTATCAAAAGTATCAAATAATTAATGGATTTTGATATGAACTTTCAGAACTCTTTTGAAAACCATTAGTGTTGAGAGTTCATAGAAAACAGGCATCTCAAATTTGTTATTCTTGTTAAAAATTACTAAAAGGTTGAATAATTTTTTAAAAAATAATATTAATTTATAGATAAATATAGTGTAATTTTTTAATGAATATTTTATGAATATGAAATTCTAAAAGACTTAAACCAAGGATTTTTAACACCTCTACATGTGTACTTCATGGGGATATTTTAGTATTTGAATTTGCACACCCTCAAGGAAATTGCCTGGTTGTTTAACTTGGAATAACTTAAACAATAATATATAGTGGCTTACCCTGGAATGCCAATAAATAAGATAAACTTTTTGATAAGAAAAATATTTTCAACATAAAAGTATGAATTTTAAATTCACCAATTCTAAACAAATTTTGGTACTTATTTCCGTAAATGAAATAATTTTATTACTAAGATGAATAATAAAAAGGATTTAATGTCTGGAACAGTGAGGACTCATGTTCATATAAAAATTAACGTATAAGTGTTAAGTGAGAATATGATAACATTTTGAGAGGTATTAAGTCATACAGGATCAGACGGCTGGGGCATGTTTTTCATCATGAAGATTCTGATCCATCTAAAAAAACTAACATTTTCAAAGATTGAGGTCACAATAAAGAGAAACAACAAGGTGGTTAGACTGTGTGGAAAAGGACCTAAAAGTATTGAGAGTGAATAGTTGGAGAAATCTAGCTAGTAGTCAAACTGTTTGGAAGAGGCAGACTGAGAAAGTTTTGGCCTACACTAGGCTGTAGTTCTGAAGAAGCTAAGTGTCATCAACGTGTCTAAGAACTTGTGTATTTGGCCATTCATTAGCCAGCCTGTTATGCAAATAGCTCTTCACTGAAAAAGGTTGTGCACTATACCACTTTTATTATGTAACATGCTAACAAACAAAAATAAATTTCTGTTAAACCAGCAAAAATTAAATAGTTTATGTTTTATTCGGTTTAGCATACAAAATATTAAAATGAAGCTAAGATGCTTATATTTGTTGATAAAGATATGAAAAGAAAAAAAATACTATTTCTTATTGACAATGAATGGATGAATTTAAGTGTTTTTTTTTTTTTTTTTTTTTTTTTTTTTTTTTTTAAAAAGAAGTATTATATATTTATTCAAATTTAACCTAGATTCCAACATTTTAAACTGTTCTGTCTATTTATTTTGCAATTAAATAATAATATAAAAAATTTGTGTCTCATTAGCTTGAAAATCATGTGCATCAACTTCAGCAAGAAGTTGAAAAAGAGAAAGAAGAGAGAAATTTTTTTCAAATAGAGAGAGATAAAATTCAGCTATTTTGGGAAGTTACAAAGACTCAACTGGAAGAAAAAGATGCTCTCCTTCAGTTGAAAGACAGTGAATTTGATGAAGCTGAGCTTTCACACCTTGCAGAAATTAAGGTATAGATCAGAGCATATTGTATTTGTATAATTTTTAAAATTGTGTGCTTTAACTTAAAAAAATTTTTTAAGTTTTCATCTACAGTAAACTGTTCAATTGTCTGCAGAGATGAGTGTCAGAGTAACTAAAGATAAGCTTATTCTAGTGATAGTTTGCATATTGACTAAAATATTTTACCTGCATATCTTTGTGTTAAAACATTTAAGGATACTTTTCAGACAGAGTCCCACATTGGACTGATCGTAAATATACGGTTCCATGTCGAACACTAAAGCCAAGCATCAGTGACTGTGGAGAGTAAGCGAGTGGATGACCACTTTGATCAATCTGCTTAGGGACCGAGGGTGTGCGGTATCAGTCCACCCTAAACTGTTCTTCTATAGAGTGCTCGACTTTGACTTTGCACATAAGTCATCGAGCTACCAAATGGGAGGAGCCATCCTTTCTGCCGAGGATCAAAATTTTGATGGTATATCTTCGGATCATCCTCAAGGATGTTTCCTAGACCATCAAACTATCAATTTACCCCTGTTAACCTAGTCAATTCTTTATTAATTAAGTGACTAATTAATAATAGTTTTAAATATGTTTTGTTATTCATTGAAATGTGTTAGTTATAAAATTTTAAGTTTTTGGATGCTTTTAAAACCTCCTTATCCTTCCTGTTTGCGCTTTTTAAAGTTTATTAAATAAATTTTGATGAATAAAATTATTCCAAAATTTAGTTAATAAGTAATTAACCCCTTAACGATTGGTTAATTTTCAAGAAGATAGTCATAACAGTGGCTTTTCTTACACTCCAGCCCATGCATGACCTTTGAATGCGGCCGCAAAGTCTTTCCAACATGCACCAAGTGCCATCTGATGCCGGCCTCCCCCGATCATATCCTCGACTGCTTGAGGCTCGCTCTTGCGGATATCCGTGATAGCCCACTTCTGGTGCTTGATTTTGCTAGGGTCCACAGTCTCTTGCATTTGATCTAGCTGTCGCTAGATCCTGAAGGATTGGACACAACAACAGCAACACTCCAGCCCGGAAATTTCATGCGGGCGAGAAATAGAGGGCAAAACCTCCCCCTATTATTTTCACGAGAGCAAGAAGGAAGGGGTTAGGGAAAATGCATTCATTTGAACTGCATAGATTGGCATACAGGAAATAGAAGCCCTTTTCTGTCTGAAGAGATCCTGTAACAATATGTTGTCAGGAAAGAATTTATCATTACTACCGGAAATGTAATTGAAACCTTGTGTTGTATCTGATTTTAAAAAAATGGTCGGTATATAAATCAAAACAATGTAACTTGGAAAAGAAACTTGTCCTTATTAACTATTGTAGTATGCAATCTGCTTTTATGAACCAAATACTAATCTGCCTTTAGTTATTTTTTGCTTTTTTTTTAAATTGTATTTCTTGTGAATAATCATTTTAATTCTTTTTGTTGCACAAATAAGTCAAGAGTAATATGTATGAAATTTTAATGAAAAAAAACTTTTTTTCATTATTCTTAACTGTCACACTGCTAATATATACACATGAAAATTTTAGTTTTCTATACTTAAGTATTTTGTTTGGTGTAGCATTATTCACATTAATTATAATTAAATATTGATATAGTGTCCCTTTTTATAGCTATACAAACAAAAAATGAAGCAGGTTATGTTTGAATGTCAGCAAAATATTGACGAGAAAATGAAAGAAAAAATGGGTGAAAAATTAATAATAGAAGAAGAGCAACGAATGAAAATCGATAGCTTGGAAAAAGAAATAAATAAGTTAAAGGATGACATTTTCCAACTAAAAATAAGTCATGAAAATGCTGCTATGGAGCAAAGACTGGTAACAATACTCCTCTTTTCTTTAGCTTTTATCAAAGTGCTATTAATATATATTTGTCCCCCTTTTATAAATTCATTATCTGTCGCAATTCCAGATTAGAGTATAGTAAAGTCTTCTGTTTGTACCAGTGGCGTAGCGAGCTTAACTCGCGCCCGGGGCACAATATCTCTTTAGCGCCCCCCGTTCGAAAACCATACAATATAATATGCAAAATATACTCGCAAATAAATAAATAAATAAAGTCATAGGCTCAATCTAGGCTTTAAATTTGAGGCAAAAAATGCAGTTGAGAAAACAAGACTAGATTTTGAAATGTATAAATGGTCATCTAGAATTAGTTCAAAAGATACCTATTATTTATTTTTCATTTTTATAAAGAAATATTTTAAAAACACGCAGTTTTAAAACAATAAAAAGGTAAGTATTTATTATCTCTAAGGAGATACATATATTTAAATGATTATAATACATTAATAAAACTAATTACTATGCATAAATTTTCCTTGCTTTTGATGAAGCAAATTTATCAATAATATCATCAAAGCTGATAATTTCAAATTTTTCTCTTTCCACACTTAAAAATGCTAGGTCACTTAGGTGATCTTGTCCCATCGTTGATCGTAGATATGTCAAAATTAACTTTAAATTGCTGAATGGACGTTCGCAGCTAGCAATTGATACTGAGATAGTCAGGAGTATTTGAAGTGCCACTCTCAGGTTTGGAAAATCATCTTCTCCATACGAGATTATAAAAGTAAGAAATTCTAATGTAGTTTTAGGTTCGATTTTTTTTTTCTACTGCGGAGTAACATTTTGCAGTCACATATTTCGATAACGAGTTCTATTCCATTGAAATCTGTATCATAAAATTCACCCAAATTTTTAAAAAATTTTTTAAGGTTGTTATCAACATTATCCTTGTTTAATAAATTTTCAACGTCTAGTAGAAATGCAAGTTTGAAATTAAGGTCACTTAATCGTGTACATATTTCTTGTTGGAGAAGATCAAGAACGCTTTCCATAACGCGAGAAATTTCACTTTCTGCGGAAATACCAACATCTCTAGCCAATTCTCCGGGCATTTTGCGGCGTTTTCTTACACGTATTGTTGCATCAATATCCCATTCTTCACAAAGAGACTTCGCTTTTTCTAATGCCTCTTCACAGAGCTTGTCTCGAATTTCGGCTAGTTCATTGATTCAAGATCATGGAACGCTTCTTTAAAATTCATTCCAGGATCTGAGCTGCGCGCGATCAATCCTCCTTAAGATTTCACACCAGAAATGAACTTAAGGTATGAAACTAAAAGTTAGTATATTTTGCAACAGAATTGTAACTTCACTTCTGGTGTCACTTGTAGTGTCCTCTGCTAATTTTTCTAATAGTTCTACTATATTCTCTAGCCCATCGACGATAACCGCTTGTATTCTGGAGCTCCATTGTAACGTTTTGAACGTGAGAAAAATAGATACGTATATGTTTTCAATTATTCCAAAACATGTCACAACGATTGGATCTTGTTTAGCTGCAGTAGCTCCTACTGATTTTTTTCCATTATTCTTTGTTGAACGCCAGATGTGTGACCTGCCATCTCGGCAGCATTATCGTAACATTGTGATCTGCAGTTTGTTAATGAAATTTCATCGGAATTTAATTTTTCTAAAATTGTATTTTCGATCGAGGCTGTATCTTTATCGTGTATTTCAATAATACCCAAAAAAGATTCTTTGATGGAAACTTTTTTATGGATAAAATCAACATCTACATACCTAGCGACTTGGGACATTTGTTCTCGATGAGAGATATCAGGAGTTAAATCAAACAAAAGTCCATAATATTTATTTCTTTTGATATCGTTTATTAGTTGATTTCGAATTGTAGATGCCAGAAGATGAATGAATTCATTTTGAATCTGTGGTGACAAATATGAGACAGTTTTTGGAGTTCCTGTGGCATGATTAAGATGATTTGCTAGTAGCGGATCAAACTGAGCTGCAAATCTAAATAAAGATAATAGGTTTCCTACATTTGTACCATCTTGAAGTGCTAGTTTTTCAACATGGCCACGTAGAGGAAGATTTTGTATAATTAAATACCTCAAGCAAGCTAATATTCCTTTAAATATATTTCGCCACCGTTCTTTTTCGGACTGAATGTTCGCTTCTAATGATACATCATTTCCCGTTCTACTTATTAATCTTCGTTCTGTTTCTTTCCAAGCCGTAAGTGATTTTCACTTCTTTCATGGCTAATCAATTCATCTTTTTTCTTCCATTTATTAAAACCTGCAGATGTTACGAAAGATGATTGTGTAGCGGAATTTTATGTAATAAACAGTAAGCAACAAAAGCAGTACGCTGCATTATTTTCTGGTGAATATAATAACCAGGATCGATTAACTTCAGTTGCTTCTTCTTCATTACCGTCCCGTCGAGAAAACCAAAATTTTGGCATTAGACGATTAGTTGACCGTGACTGTACATGTAAGTACATTAGAGTGTTATTGTTACTGTTTTAAAATTACAAGCGTAAGCTACATTGCGTTTCCAGAAATAAAAAAAAATAGTGTTCTGAAAGGAAGAATGTTTGTACTGTGTACACTGCAAATATTTATTGTAACATATTATTTTATCAGACAAATCAGGAAAGGAGATAATTTATGTAACCACACAGCGTAGATGCCATAAGAAAGTGCTGACAGACACAGGTCGCCCTGCCAGTAGAAAAGACGTGCCATATCTATTATGAATATATTATTACAGTTTGATTTAGACTATTAGTGTTCCTTTTTTCCTTTTTATTTACGAATTAACATTTATTATATTACACTGGCACTAAATTTAAAATATATTTTCCAGAAATCAATTATAACAAAAATTATCCAGCAATTTTTTGTTTTGCGGACCATTTGGCGCCCCTTTGTGAGTAGCGCCCGGGGCATGATGCCCCCCCCTTGCCCACCCCTCGCTACGCCACTGGTTTGTACTTCTTTCAGTGATTCACTAGAGGCTTTGCAAGCAAGAAGGGAAGAGAATTAGCCTATACTTTTATTCTTCTGTAAATTTGAACAATTATAGTTGGGTTTTAGTTGTTGGCATCAGCTTAATACGAATTAGGATAAAAGTCAAGTATTGTGTGTTCCAGCTTTCTCACTCTCTCCTGTAACTAGCAGCATTAGAATACACCTTATATTTTTACAAATAACATTTGTTAATTATTTTGCCCCTCAACTTGATATTTTTTAGTTCTATTAGTCTATTCTTTTGGTGCTGTATCTAAAAAAGGTTGTGCATCTCTGATCTGCAGCTATGCATTGCTTATTATTATCCTTTTATACCCTAAAAGCTTTGAGTATTTTTAAATTAAATTTTAATGCTGTTGTGATTCTGACAAATTCTTGAATATATGTGCAATTTAATTTATTGTTGCGAATTCACCTGTGGGTTTTGTCTTTATAATAAGATTAGCATTTTTTCCACAGTTCTTATTTTTTATTATTTTATTACAGAAATATGGGGAAGAACTTTGTGCTCTTCATGAAAAATATCAATCTGAAATAGATATAATTAAAAATAAAGAAGTAGAAGAAATCGGAAACATTAAAAATCAACTCTGTATTCTGCAAAGTAAAACAATTGAAGAGGTTGAAACTCTGAAAGATGCACATACTCAGCATTTAATTCAAACCCATGAAGAACTTGTTCAAAAAATGAAGAACTACTATAATATGATAATTAAGAATAATGTACTTATGATTAACTCAATGAAGGTAAAATAGATGTTTACATTTCTGCTCATAATGCAAGAAAATTTTTAATTTATTAATATGTTGTAACAATGTTTCTGAATCTCTTAATTATTTTGTTACATGTTCACTTATATTTTTCTATTTTAGAATGCACTCTTTGTCGTATGTAGCATATGCACAAGCTTGATTTAGAATTGCACTTGCTTAAGATCCGGTAAGATTATGCAGCTATTTATTGTAAATTTGAAATTGTTCAGGGGTTAGTTAGTTACTATCCTCTGGGTAGAATTGTATTAGATTTTTACTGCTAAGCACTTTCTGCTACTAAAATTAAATCAATTTTTGTTTTTGAAAAACCACCAATGTTATTAAAAACAAAATTTTAACTATTTATTATTTTTCAATTTATTTTATCTTTATACAAATAAAGTATTAAATCACAATTTATTACAAAAATAGAATAAATGGTTTCACACCAAAATTTTATCAAAAAGATCTATTTAGAATGCTCCTCCTACATTTGTGATTTGATAATTCCTTTTCTATTTGTTCTCATATTTGCATTTGTTATTTTTTCTGTCTTTATTTTTTATAAGGATAATTTGGTAGTTAAAAATACAGTGAAAGCTCGGTTAAGCGGTCACTCTTGGGACCGAAAAAAATGTCCGTTTATGGGAAGGATTCCCTAATAATGAAGTTTGACACCTTAAATTGTTTTTAGAATATTTTTGATGATATCGAAATAAATAAATAATCTACAATAACTATCTTCAAGGATATTTATTTAAACTTCAAAAATTATTTTTTTCTATATACATGAAAAAGTTTGTTATAAATACATAATTCTAAATATAGCTAGTAATCTATAATAGTAATTCTAAATATACAGATAAATTAATATAATTTTCCTATTAACACAGATATTCAAGTTAGTCACATGATACCAAATAGGAGCTTTTAGACCTCAGACAGTTTCATTTATTAGGTTCACACCCCTTAACACCTACCCGACACTGGGTAGGAAACATGGTTATTATATCTCTTTGAAAGTAAATCTCCCGCGTATACCTGTACGGCACAAAGACTTATGGACTTGATATATTCACAAGTGATCATCTGTCAAATATCTGAATAAATGTTTCATTTACATGAACACCTCAAAAACTATATTTCTGTTCTCTTTTTTTTTTTTTGACCCAGCTGTGTTAAATTCAGCCTTGAAATTGACAATTAAATGAAAGAAATTTTCAATGGGGAAGAAGCATTGAGAGCATTTAATATGTCATTTCAGCTTGTGCGGGTCTCATAACTTGCGTCGTCCAGATGAAAAGATCAAAATATGCCACGGTCTGAATTATTTCACATGAGAAATATTTTCTCTCCTTTCTTTGCAAAGATAAGGCAAGATGATTGATTCTTTAGTAGTGAAATAGCTTAACAATATTTTTTATTATGGATATCACAGGGAATTAAAATCATGCTCTTATTGAGGAGCGTCCGTTTTGTAGGAGTGTCCATAATACGAGGTTTCACTGTAGACCAATTTTTTAAAACAGAAATCGAAACACTTACATGTCTTTTGATGCACAATTTACTTTGAAAAAATTTCAACAAACTCATTTTGTACTTTTAGAGAGAGGGCTTAGCGAAAATCTATAACACCATCTTGTTTCCAAATGCTACTTATATGTTAAAATAAATAATAAAAACAATTATTTTAAAACTTTTTTTTTTTGTTCATACTGTTAATGCTAATATTTATTAATTTTGGCAGTGTAAGTCTTGTTCAAGATGAACAAAAGGCTTCTTATCTCTTTTTCCTTTGAGTTAAGTTAGGCTTAAATGTCAGCAACCAATATGTAAGGAAAGTCCTAAATGAATATATAATAAAAACATTTACATTACATTAGAATAATTTAACAGCATATATTAAAAAATTTCTTTTGGTTTTATCAAATTAATTAAAGAATCATTTTTAAATCAACCCACCAGCATCCTTTGAAGATTTTTTTATCAAAAATTGTCATTTTTTTCAGTATAAATTTTAAGCATAAGAAGTTGGTCACATTGGTTTTCTTTAACCACATTGAATCTTTCTGAATCATCACAATCCTCCTAAAATATTTCATATTTTTTGTTGTAGTGGGGCTTGCCAAAGAATGTTTTGCCAAATCTTTCTGTCCATAACCTTAAATTGTCTGTTTAAATTTTTTATTATAATCATATATTTCATTGTGTCATATGAAATATTTAAATTAGATTTTTAGAATTTTTCTGTGTTATTTAACATCACAAAGTTAAAACACAAGATTTGTATATGCACCATTTATAATCCCATTGTTTTTTTACCACTATATAATATTAAAATGAATCTAGATTTGTTTTGAGCTATTAAGCTAATCATGATCTTATAAAACCACTGCTATATCACATTCATAATTGCAGCTGAATAAAGATAATTGAATGTTTACTCATTGTTGTTTGGTTGTGTTAATAAGTATTTAAGCAATATCAAACATTAGAAGTCTTGAACATGTGTGATTTTCAACAAATGAGTTATTTAAATAGAAACAAAAAGTTTAGTGATTAAAAGTTAAAGGGAATGTTTTTAACAAACTACAACTACAGTTGAAAAATATCATCAGTAATGGATATTTATTCTCAAACTTAATTATTTTAACTCATGATGTTACATATAAATTACTATAAATTACATATAAATGTTACATATAAATTACTCTGTTATAAATTTTTATAAAAAAATAAATAAAAGAAATACATGACAATTCTATTCTCTTACTTTCTTCATGTTATAATTATATGCTTCATTTTTGTTATTTTAATTTTATCTTCTATTTTGTGAACTTATTAAGTGAACAATAGGCACTTAAAAAGTTAGACTTGATGGAAAATTTATGATTTAATGAAGCAAATGTTTATTAATGTTCTAGATCATTCTATTGCTATATATATAATATAATATAATATAATATAAAAAGCTTCAACTAAACTTTTTATGTTATTCCTTTTTTGTAAATCTTTTTCTTAATTTATCATTCAAAACAAAACGCTCTTTCTCGCACTTTAATATTCGCATCCTGTCTTTTAATCTATTTTTAGTTCAAGTATGCGTTAATTAACATTTTAATCCTTTTCCCTTTTCTAACTTGTAAGAAATATATTTTCCCACGACTTATTTAATAGACCTATTAGAATTACTAAGATTTTTCTTATTCGAGACATTTTGCGAATTTACTTTGCAAGATTTTCCCTAACTTTTATTGAGGGGGGCACACCAATTTTGTGTCCCTTGGATATTCATTCTCTCATTATGTAGGTAAATATTATATATATATATGTGAGAAGCATTGTACTTCCTGAAACATAAATTTGCTTCCATTTTTATGGCACTAATATTTTATTTTTAAGTAATTTTACATATGTTAATTTCTTTGCATAACAGGAAAAGTTACAGGCTTCTGTAAGGAAAGAATGTTTTTTGAAAGATGCTATAACTGATCTGCAGACAGAAAATAAGAGGTTGGGTGAAAAAATTGCCGATTTCCAGCAATGTATAAATAAAAGAAACTCTTTCCAGGATGAAACACACTATTCAGTAAGCTTTATATAAAGTTTATATTTTGTTCTTTATACCTTATTGGAATTCTTAATATTCACGATAATTCAATATTGCGTATAAAATTTTTGATGTAAATGAATTCAATGCTAATACATATATCAACCCCTTATGCATGATGATTTGAGTCATTTAATCACTTTTAAGTATTCTCCAAATCCCATCTTTGGTATGTATTTTAGCAACAATGTCAGTAATCAATAAATAAAAAGTGCTTAGGAGAGTGAAAATTCAAAAATGAATATTCAGTGAAAGAATTCGGATTTTTTTTAAAGTAAAAATCTGAATTTAGATTTAAAGCAATTAAAGGTTACCTTAACATCTTAAATCAATTGTCAACAATTATGATCTCATCCTTAATGAATAAACTAGTTTTGAAGCTTAACTTCTACTTTGTTAATGCTATCATGTTTTTTTCTCATTTGAATATTAATTTTTGACTCCTAATGTGTAAGACATAATAACTTTTTTTACTAAGATTTCCATGGTTATATTATAAGTTATATTCCATGGTTGGTTAATACAGGACTGTAGCTGCAAATTATATCTTATATATATCTTCAAAAAGTACAGTTTCACTCTTTTATACCATCAGTTTTTTTTTTTATTGAGTTTATTTCATCTTGCTTGCACTTGTAAAAATGGAAAAGATAAGAATTTTGTTACAATACTGTTTATAGTTCTTTGTAAAATAAAATATATCATTCAGCGTATGATTAATTTGAGATTAGAATATGGAAATATTGCAGAATAATCTGAAAAATTGTCCTTATATATAGACACAAAATGTTTTATCAAAGCTTATGAAGAAAAGTTTAGTTTAAAACAATGAATTTCAGCAATCTTTTTTGTTTTATTGACATTTTGCTCTAAAAAAATAACACAAATCACTATAAAATAACACTACACTGGAGTTATCAACAAACATCAAAACAAACAGACTTTCAAGTTTATATGAAAGGAATTAACTTAAATTTACATTTCTCTTTTTTATGACACGTATTCTACAATGTTATCGTTATTAAAATGTTAATATTCTCTATAGATTTTTGTATACTCTTATGAAACTTATTCCTCCATTTCTTGGCTAATGACATAAAATGGTAATCATTTTTTTAAATATTAGTTGTCATGAGATTGAATAAGGAATTAAAGGAGTAATATTCATTTAAGTCAATTGTGCAGCAGAGGAGAAGTCCATAGGGTGAAAATCAATTTTGAAAAAAAAAAAAAATTCGCCCTTTAATTAGAAAAAAAGGCGATATTATTGTTTAACAAGAAATCAACATCATGGTAAATAATACTTAATTTGACTCCTTGGAAAAATTGAAGCACAAAATATTTTGTTTACTTTTTTTTTTATTTTCTTTCCCTATCTATATATAGAACACCCCTCACTACAAAAATCTTAGACAGTCAAAAAAATCAACGCTGCTATAAGATAAAAAAATAAAGCATTTTAAAGAGAGAAAGATTCTCTCACTCAGCAAAAACCTGTCTTAAATGCTTATCCACACCCCTTCTTGAAATAGTTAAACATCGTAACCATGGTCACTAACATTATTCCGGAGTTATTCCTATTAACTAGCATTACTCCAGAGTTAGTCAGAACATTTTTCCTGATATTATTGCGAAGAGAATTCTTTACATAAGCGATTATTATTCTCTTGATAGCTTATTTGGAGAAAGTGAAGACCACACACGCATATGTATACACAGAGAGAGAGAATGAATATTAAAATTTCTTAGACCTCCAAAATAAAATTCTGGCTATATTATTGATTAAAAAACACAACACTATTATTAATAGATGTCATTAATTATTATTCCACATAAAATTGCTGCTGTAGTTTATTAACTGTAAACATTGCATATAAAACTTATAAATTAATTTTTTTAGATAATAATATTTATTAATTATTGTAGGCAATTGAATCTGCTTTAAGAAACACTCAAAGGGAATTAAAGCATGTGAAATCTCAAAATGATTTTCTTTTTGCTAGACTACAAGAGGTAAATATTAAAAAATATTTTATTTCATTTTTTATGCTGATTGATATGTAAACTTAGTTAACAAATTTAGCTGGTCATCTAATTTGTGGCACCCAGGGCTGGTCTGTGGCAATTTTTAAGTGTAAGCAAAAATATTTTTGGCACTCTATACGTTAAGGATAATAATAAATATACTGTACAGAGTGAAATTAATTTTGTTCTTAATACTTTTTAGTAAGTCAAAGTCTACACATTTTCTATACTTATTTTTTTATTTAAAAATGCGGTACAAATTACTTTTATAATATACTTTTATGTAAATTCAATAGCGTGGAGAAAAAAAATACTCTACCCTAACCAATTTTAGAAGAGCAATCAAAATATTAGATATCTACATAATGTTTGCATTTTTATCTACTTTTCATTTATGACAGGCATTCTCAGATGAAAAGAAAGTATTGTTTGCATACGATTTTAAATCTTAATTTTTTATATTTTGAAATCATTTTATTTGATAATGATAAAGAAAAATTGGATAATAAAGTGTAACATTTTGTTTTGCTTCATAGTTTAACATGCCAAAATACAGAGCATGAACGAAATATTGCAAACATTTCAAAATTGTTCAAATGTTTACACATTGGACTATCAGATGCATACAGATATTTCATTCAAGAGTTTCTTACTTTATTATGTGAATTCTCTGCTAAATATTTATTAAAATATCAATACATTTCTTTATAATTATATAATTGATATAATCATAAAGAAATGTAATTATAAAGAGTGATAATATAATTATAAAGAGTGATATAATTTTTGCTGTTGTTGTTATGCCACTTGCCAATATTAGCAAGCCTGCTTAAAATCAAGCAAATTTTTAAAGCAAAGGACGCATTTCTAGTTTTTACAGTGGCACAATCTATGGCCACGAATACGACTTCAGCCACATACATATCGCAGCCAGTTTTGCAGGGAGGGCTCAATCCTACTCCATTCATTCATAAACATAGCGTAATTTTGACCTAAATCAGAAAATGATCAATCTCCAATTCAGTCCCCCAGAGGTAATGATTTGTTATGCGAACTTGGAGGACTTTGAATACAATCGGCAATTCTTTGAACAGAATAGATTTGAGAAGGAAAAAAAGAACTAATTTAATAATTAATTAAGGAAATTAATACTAATCTGATCTGACAAGTTCACATTATTTCATACTAATTAAAAGGAAAAAAATTTCAAGTTTTTGATTTTTTAATTAAAATAAAGCATTGTAAACAAATCATATGTTGATAAAATAAAATAAAACAATATGATTATAATACTTTTAAATTAATATTGCATTTTGAAAACTGAAAATTTATGAAATTATTAATTAACTGAAGGAAAGCAATGAGTTTTGTATTTACTTTTAAAAAGAATCAAAAAGTAACTTGAATCTGAAAATGCTGGTATGCTTTTAGAATATGAAAAATTTCAAATCGATACTTGCTTTCATAGCACTGTGCTGCAAGAAATTCAAGGAGTGCCTGTTATACCCTTCCTCAAACAAAGTAATTGTTAATTTTTCTGACGAATCAAAAACTACCTTTCGCTTATTTGTTTTCCTTAAAAATTTTGTATTAATTGTATATTTGCAACTTCCCATTTTTCTTTTAAGAAAAAGTGCTTACCTTCACATAATAAATTTTTCTTATAACATTTGTGAGATGAAATTACTATAGGCAAGTCACTCACATTGTCTCCAAAGGGTTTTCTTGAAGAAACAAAAGAAACTTAACAGGCCTTAGTCAGGCGGGTGCAGGCCTGAGTGACTGCACCCGCAAATCATAAATTTTCAGACCAGACTATTATCAGCACTAAGATAAGGAATGTTGCATTGCTACACAGTTTGAAGGGTTATTTTGTTATTAGAGTATTAGATATATTTACCCATTTTATTTTAGGAAAACAAGTTCATTTTAACTTTTATTTTTCAACAAGCAAGCAAAGAAAAAAAGTTTTTAGAAGGTGAAAAAACCGTAAAAAGTTTTTTTTTAATCTAGCCTTACTTGACTCCAGAGCCTCACCCCCCATACTTGGCGCCCTACGCAGCCGCTTAGTAGGCTTATTCCTTGGGCTGACCCTGGTGGGGCCATAAAAAATATTTGTGAGCTTTTCATTTGTAATGCATAACATACCTATTTCTAATGTCAACTTCAATAGCAAAGTGCGCCAAAAATGTGCTGAATGTTTGTATGTATTCTGTGTGCAGTCTTTATAAATGGCTGACAACTTGTTAATGGAAGCCAATATATTTTCTTTACCTGAACTAAATACTGTATATCTCGGTGTATAAGTTGACTTTTTAAACGCCTAAATTTTTATGGAAATCAGGGGGTCGACTTATACATTGGTAATAAAATCAAACATTCCCTGATTGTGAAATACTGATGCATTATAAATATGAATAACTCTGTATGAATTTACCAATTTCGAGAGCTATTTTTACTATGTTATAAACAATTATATTTTCATTTTCTCTCCTAATATTTTCTTTATATATAAAAGTTTTCTTAGGAAGAAAATTTAAATTACTTTCAGAAAAAATTAAGAATATGAAAAGTTGAGATCATTTATTCAAACATATTTCAAAGAGTATGATACAATGAACAGGGGTGCCATTTGTACACGATTGTACACAGTGCGCTAGTTCATTAAATACTATAATTTCAACAAAC
>NC_092209.1:39362062-39371953 GCF_043381705.1 Parasteatoda tepidariorum | reverse complement strand
AAGCAAGTTTAAACAGCTAAAACTAATTAATGTATTAACGTAATTTGACAAGCATTTTAAGTTTAGAATTGACTAGTTACCTAAATATAAATACTAGCACTGATAACTTAATGACTAAGAGGGACAAATTGCATACCTAAACCAAGCGAATGACCATAAAAACATACTTGAATCGTCGCCAGCTAGCTTTGTAATGCCATAATTCATACAGTATAATCCAAGGGTTCTTCCATGAAAGTTGATCTTAGCATGCTGCGAAGTCCGGGTCACCACTGAAGTGAGTACGAAATGCGGGTTTCTCTTAAAGCATATTTATTTCATGAACACAAACATCAATATAACATAAACTAAATTAAACATTATGGGTCGTCCTGCGACCAAGCTAGCTAGTGAAAAAGTTGAAAAGGTAAGTGGCTGTTCTTCCTCTGAAGGACAGAATATATATCACTAGGATCACAGGGTTGCTTTTACCTGAAGATCTTAAATCGCCAAGCTGGCGGTAAGACTGGTGAGAGTGGCGAGCACCGCAAGAGCACCAAAAAGCTTGGTAATTTTCACAGAAGCATTTAACTCATGATTCTAGTATAATTAACAGTGAAACATGGTTTTAGAATGTGTGATAAAATTTGGTAATTTTATAGTGATACTTTAGACCAAATAAATGGTTTAAATACCATATATTTTGGTTTTCATTACCAGAACTTAAGCACTCTTTTAATCCTAAAAATTTTAAGTCTTTAAAAATTAAGTCAAGTTTCTGCAATATGTAATTACAATAAAAAAAATATTTTTTTTTTTTTTTTTTTTTTTTTTTTTTNTTGCAACTTCGTGCAACATTTGCCGATATTCCCTGTTGGACTTCTCGAATTTTAGTTTTTCATAAAAGAAATGTACAAGGGGTTTTTGAATATGAGACAATTAATGTTTTATCTCTGAATTTCTGATGGAACTGGTTCGTTTGTACTCGAAAATAGGAGCTCATTGACAAATGATTGAAAAATAGTTTTTCTAATTGTAAGAAAGGGATTAGATTTATTAAGAAAAATGTAAGAATTGGGGAATAAATACGCTAAATTATATTTTTCCATAATTTTATCATCGTTAGTTAAAAAAGTTAACTAAATTAAAAGTTAATTGTAATATTGATCAATTTTATTTGTTTTCTAAAAAAAGAAATAGAAAATAAAAGTTCATAAAAATCCTGAATTTGCCAGGCAAAATTTGCTGAATAGTAAAAATCTTTGAGAGATCACAGAGACCTCTCATCACCCCCTAACCCGGCGCCCCTGACTGTGAAAACTTCTAAAACATACCATACAGTTATAAATTTAAAAATTCCAAAACATCATCTGTGTCAGATTCTACAACAAAGCAGTATCATCATAAGGATCCCACTTTTTAATGAATTCTACTTCATCCTCTTCTACTGATTCCCACAAAAAACCATGTCCACCCCCATTCAATGAAATCGAAATTCCACAAATTTTAAAAAAAATTTACAATAAAATTGAAATTTTCATATTTGGTTCTTTCTGTGATTGACTTATACACCTGACATACCAGAAACTTGCTACTTCGTAATCAAAAATGGGACTTTAACTTATACAACGGGTCAACTTATACACCAGGATATATGATAAATAAAAATGTAGCACCTAGAGCAACTCTATATTTTTTTTTTCAGATAAGGAGCAAAAACATTGAAGTTAACTTAGAAAAATTTACGAATAAAAATAATGAGAAAGTATAACTTCTTTGGGAATCACTTTGAATTTGAAGCTCATTAAAGAATTAGTTATAGCAATTTGTGATCTTTCATGGCATTTATTTTATAAAATTAAAAATTTATGTAACATGCAAATGGAATAAATAAAGAATTAAAATGTGAAAGTATAAATTTGTGTAATTATTTGTAACTGCATAGTGTTATTATTTTGATAATTAACAGAATTAAAATAGTTTACCAATGTTCACAAATATGTAATATATGCTTCATTTCATGGTATTTGTATGATGCATGAGATAAATCACTGTGCCAAATAAATTAATATAATTATTAAAATCTGTGTAATATTATTTTCTTATGTCTCAGAAATATTTGACCAATTTCATATATGAGGCTTGTTGAGCATACATATGAATTATTCCATAGCATTTGCTCTGTACATGGAATCAGTTTGAATCATCAGTCTCCGCCAATTCTTTTTTCTCTATTAATATGGATGGTTGACTGAATGTAAACAATTACAAGCTTCCTAAAACAGAAAGAAATTTAGAAAAATTCCAGTGTATCCCTCCACTTATGTAATGTTTACGAGGTGATGTGTGAACAGGATTGATAGTCAAGGAAGTTTTATTATTGTGATTTGTGTTTAAATTTGCTCGTAATTTTACCATTTATACAAGTTTTTTGTAACTTAGAAATTCCAAAAAGTCGCCAGCTGTAAAAAAATTTAGGAAATTAATATCACAAGATAAATAAAACGTAAGGTTTATCATGTTTCGAATGTTATCCCCTATTTGGCTATATTTGTGAAAAATATTGCCATTTGTTATTTTTTGAGTAGCATCATAGCATGCTTGCAGAATCTTTCGAATTCGTTTTTGTTTATTTCATTGAAAGTTATATTGAAATAGCACATTATATTGGAAACATTTACAAGTATAATATTCAATGGCTCGCTTTTTCAAACTGAGGCAAAAAAATAAATCGAAAGTAGAAAGTCTTAAAGCGAATTTCAACCCCTAATACCATCTGTACTTAGCTTTATACAGTCAAAATTTATATTATTTTTAAGACATTCCATGCCTTTTCGGTTATGTTATTCTAAAATAAAATTTTAGTTGAGTTAATATTTTTTTTACAAATTAAGTAAGTTTTGTTATGTATAAAAAAGCATGAAATCGTCAAATGCTGGTGATCAATGATAAATGAATTAGCAATGAAATTTGTCTATGCAAACAGCGCAAGTGTTAAAAAAATGTTTTTAAATATTTTGATTTTAAAATTTTGATTTAAGTAATTACAACCAATAAAACATTCATTATCCAATAATAATATGCATATTTAGATAAAAGAAAATTATATATTATTGATCTGTTCCAGACTAATATTGCTGCCATATTTAGTAGTTAAGTTTAAGCTGTGTGAAATAATTTATGTAACACAAAATTGTATAAAATGCAAAGCTTCATAAGAAACAATGTATTATGTAAAAAATGGATAAATATGACAACCAAAGCTGACGTCTTCATGGGGTACCAGCTCCGGAAGTCATAAAAGCAAGACCTTTTCTATCGAGAGAGCACGACAAAAGTCTAAAATTGCTCTCTCTGTACCCCAAAGGTTTTACCAAAGTGCAGGAAAAAAATATAATACATAATATAAAATACATAAAACAAATACAGAAGAATAAAAACAAGACAAATACGCAAGAATAGTACATACAAAAGCTTATTTGTAACAAAAATCCAATAACTAGATATGACAGCTGACTGCAAGACACAACTGAATTGAAACAAACAACAACAAAAAAGCCCCCTCCCTTGCACAGTAGATAGAAAAAAAAGGAGAGAAGTTAAGAAAGAGTCAGAAAAAAGTGAATTCATTAATAGTAAAACTTGACAGGGATCTTGCCACATTCAAGGAAAAAACTAATAATTCTCAATCATACTTTTAATTTTAAAATCAATATTAAGAAAATTTTTAAAAAAACATTATTTTCTAAATTTTTTGAAAAATTACTAGTTGCCTCTTGAAAACTTACAGATTATTACAAATTTTATTTATTCTAAACAATTGAGAAAAACTAAATTTTTGAAAATTTTACTGTACAAATTAGTTTTAAAATTACAGAAAAAAATAACTTTGAAATTAAAAGCCTTTCTTTTATCATAAACACCAATTTTAATTTGTTTATCAACAATATTAATTTTAAAATCTAAATATTCAACATTGAGCAATTTTCATTAGTCTTCTTCAAAACCAATTCTTTAGGATAAATATTAAAAATAAAATCATAATTATCGCAATTAAATAAAATTAAATCATCAATATATCTAAAAGCTTTAAAATCACTAAACTCGCTAGCTTTTGCTTCAAAAAAATATTGGTAAAAGCACCAGTAAAAGAATTACCTTGCGGAATCCCTATATTTTTCTTATAATAATTAAGGCCATAAAAAAGTACATTTTCGAAAAGATTAAACCTACAAATATCCATCCAATAAGATTTATCAATATTTTCTTTAAATAAATATTTATCAGAAATGCCACTACAAATATCAATTATTTGTGCATGTGGTATACTGGTGTACAAATTTTCAAAGTCAAAAGTATTAATATTAGAAACCATATTATTATTAATAAAATTCAAAACATCAACGTTACTATCAATAACAATA
The DNA here is from genome assembly GCF_043381705.1 of Parasteatoda tepidariorum. Taxonomy (NCBI): domain Eukaryota; kingdom Metazoa; phylum Arthropoda; class Arachnida; order Araneae; family Theridiidae; genus Parasteatoda; species Parasteatoda tepidariorum. The sequence continues at coordinate 39,367,550 of NC_092209.1, read as the reverse complement.
TTTTTCTCTTTTTTAATCTAAGTTAATCTTTTTTAATCAAAAAAATTTTAGCAAAGCAAAATAATTTTTTAAAGAATTTTAATTGTCAACAGGATTTTATCTCTTTAAAAGAACAAGGTTTCCAACTGAGTAATCTAGCAAGAATTTGCTGACATTTTTAATTTAATAAGTTATATCATTAGAATTCATGATGCTCGCATTCTCAAATATACTCAGTTTCAGAAATATCAGGTGATGATAAATAATTATTCAATTTTCCAAATCAATGCTGTTCAGTCGATGTAGTGGGCTTTCTACACTCATTTGTTTTTTACGTTAAAGAGTTCTTGTTCTATATTTCCTATGCAGACAACTAGAAACAAAATCATTGCATTTTTATCCATACCCCAAAAGAAGCGATCTTGGAATTAAAGGACTAATAGTGCACACTTGTTAATTACTCACACTCAAGATTGGTAATTATATCTTTAGTGAATTCACCCAGTTTAAATACCTGGCACACTTATTACCAATAAAAATGAGTTAAAAGTAGAAATTGAAAACAGACTTTTGATAGCTAATAGTTATTACTTTGGACTTAAGAACCAATTAAAATCTAAATATATTTCCATGAGTACTAAAATAAACTTATATAAGGCACTTATTAGACAGATTATTTTGTATGGCAGTGAGACTTGGGGTGCTTAATGAAGCAGAAGAAATTTATTACTCACTTTTGAAAGAAAAATTCGTCGATCAATTTTTGGAATAGTGAAAGAAAATAATACATGGAAAAGTTTATATCACCATAAGATGCATAATAAATATTGACAACTGAACGTTTTGCGAGTTAAGTCATACAGGACCAAATGGCTGCGAAATGTTTTTCGTCCTGAAGATTCTGATGCAGCTGAAAAACATTTTCAAAGATTGAGGGTACAAGGAAGAGAGGGAGCTCGGAGACAAGGTGGTGGGACTTGGGGGAGAAGGACCTAAAAGTATTGGGAGTGAATAGATGGAGAAATCTAGCTACTAGTCGAACTGTCTGGAAGATCCAGACCGAAAAGGCCTTGTCCTGCACTGGGCTGTAGTGCTGTCAAAGAAGAAGTCGCTTCCCTAACATTCTCTACCAACGAAGTTATGGAATTATTCAAACTCCAAAGGAAGCAATCTTGAAATTAAAGGACTAGTATTGCACAATTGTTAATTTGTAATCGCGCCCTTGATGATTTGACAGCTGGAAAAGTCCTCACATGGTTAAGAAGTGTGGTGCGGAGACCAGGGGAGTAAAACCACCACCTTTTCTCCAATCTAATTGTGTTATTATAGAAAGCGCATGTACCAGAATTGTCTTCGGTTTAACATTAAGAACCATTCTCTCAACCTACGATTTTTTTGCACGTGAAGGAATCTCAGACAGAAATTGTCGTCAAGTAGCAATCAAAATGGGCTATATATAGCAGAACTCTTGATCTATAGTACCTTGCATACTTTCACCATTATCATGTAGACAGTCATAGGAGATGGAAAGACTTCGATTTCCGTCTTGACTTTCAAATTGATTTAATTTTTTTTAAGTTTTGAAACTCTACGGAATTCGAAATTGTATTAAACATAGTTCTTAGAGTGAGCATCGTCGGAAGTTTGAAACATATTTTTGAGAGTCTGAATGCGAAAAGTATTGACGATTGAAATGGGCTACAGGTGGCGTAAAGCAGCGCTCTCCACATGTGGTAACACTTCGCATGCTTTCACCATTAAAGTGTGGAGAGTCATAGGTTAGTTTCCGACCTGATTTTCAAATAGATTAAAAACTTTGAAGTTAGGTAACTATATGGAACTGAAAACTGCATTGAACATATTTATAAAATGAAACGTCGCTGAAATTTAAAAATAATAATTTTGACTAGTAAATACGAAAAATGGCAAGAAAGAGGAAAATATTGTTGTACATTCCTGAACAGCTGAAAAGAGAAGAGGGAGAGGTTCAAGACATGGAACCGGTCTTCACCCCAGACGGCGTATTCGAGCGTTGCGATCGCAAATTAGTGAACAACCAAAAAATCGCCAATCAAGTTTTCGTTTGCCTCTCCAAATTTACATCTGCGAATTTTACAAATGCAGTAAGAATCACCCTTAAAGGATGAGTATTCCTTTCAGTGTTCAACTTTTTACTGCCATCTGGGGAGTATCTTTAATAATTGCGTTATAGAACCTCTGTAGATTAACCGTGTTACACATTACATTTACATGTTGTTTTGTTATTCTTTTTGTTATAAGTTCTGCTAGGAAACTGTCAGCTGGTGTGGTATTCAGCAATGAAAGGAAGCTAGAATGGAATTTTTTACAATTAAATATTGTTAAAATGTTCAATATTTGATTTAAAAACACTATGTTGTGCCTTGTGAGACAAGCTGATTCTGTGATACTTGAAGTCGAGATAGATTCCAAAGCAAAAGGAAAACAATGCCTTGATAAAGTATGTTTTGTTTATGAAGAATGAAGATATTTACTTTGTTGACAAAATATTGAGTTCATGCACAGACAATGGAAAATGTATTAATGATGTGTTTCATTTAGTTACTTTTCGATACTTAAATCATAATTCTGATTTTATCTGAAACCATAATTTTCATTTTTCAGTAAATAAAATTTTAATAATTAATTCTGAGAAAAATAAAATATGCACCACGAAATCTTCTAAAAATACTTGTCCACATAGAAGATACCTATCTAACTCCACGATTTTTTAAAATTTTCATTATTTAATTTTATGTGAAATTCAAAAAATAGTTATATATCTGAAAATTTAAATTACTGAAATTATTTTAATAAAATTGTCATAATGGTTAAAAGCCTATTTTGTCATATTTAGCAAATTAAAAAATTTCAGATTTCTAAGCAGTAAAAATGTTCTTTAAATTCAGTTCTTTGAAATATGAAATGTTAAACTATCTAGTTATTTTAGGTATCATCTTACTTTTAAAAAATGTCAATATTGCTATATTTAATTTAATTTTTCCTTTCGTTTTGGTATGAAATTTTCTTTGTTTTATAATCGGGGTTTTTTTCCGTAACGTGATCTGTCGCTCCAACTACAATCGCCAAGGTGCCAAATAGATCCTAAACTTGCAAATTTTTAATTAATAAAAAAAAATTTCGATGTTTGCCTGGGGGTGGCTACGACTTATACCTTTCAAGTTAGTCCCTTTCTGTGATGTTTTTTTTAAGTTTCTCGCTGGCCACTGCCCGGAAGTTTCCAAGACATGACGGTTATTCTGACAGAGATCACGATACGGAAATCTCCCCATGTAATTGTATCTATTTTATCTTCCTTTTGGAAAGAAAGAAAACAAATCAATATTACTTTGATTTCATATTAGTGCTAGAATTTTTATATTGTTCATTACTATTAAAGTTTTAAGTATATTATTCTTTAAGGAAGATTTCCGTATTGTGATTTGCAATACGGTAGAATAATTGCCAAATCTTTGCGATTTTGGGGATGCAGCCCATGATTGATTTAAAAAAAGTTAAACATTTTATAAGGAGACTGACTTTAAGGGTGTAACTCGAAGCCATTCCCAGGCAAAACTGTACATGTTTGTTTTTTTTTAAAAATTGGAAGTTCAAAATGCATTATGTACCTTGATGATTGCAATAGATTACAAAAGGGAAATATCTTTATTCTGTGCATACTACTTCTTAAAAAATAATTTAAAGATTTATTATTCTTTAGAAAATTAATAGAATGATTATAGTTCATGTACCAAAGATTAATAAAATAAAATTTGCTAATTTTATGGATAATATTTCACTTATTTTTTAAAAAGTTTGTAGTATAGATTGAGTTGATAAATTAGTACAAAATTTTGCATTTGTGAAATCTTTTACATTAGTTAAATATTTATAATATTTAAATAATTTTTTTTATTTTTGTTTGATTCTGTCACAGTAGAGCTAGACTTATGGGCTAATTTAAAATTCAGTGTGGTTTTTAATAGTTGTCTTGGTGTAATATTTTATTTTGTATTTTTTCTAGGTTTGTGAAGTTCTAGGTATAATTGAATCTGATTACATGGGTTTGCAATATGCTGGTCCACATGGAGAAAAGTTGTGGTTAAATTTGCGTAACCAACTAAGAAAGCAATTGCCTGGGCCTCCACCATATCGACTTGATCTAAGAGTTAAATTTTTTGTTCCTCCCCATCTAATTCTACAAGATGTAACACGGTATGTATATGTATTAAACATTTTACCACCTTAAAATTAGTAATTCTAAATCAGAAATTATGCCCTTTATTATTATTAATACTATTGTTATTAACTAATTGATATATCTTTTAGTAATTTTTATGTAATTCTTTATGATTTTTGTAAATTTTTGTTTCATAATTGCATACTAATATGTCTACATTGTTGAATCTATTATTAATGCTCTATATTTCTGCAACATATCTGCAGAAAATATTTTTTTATTGGCCTACCATTATTAATACTTAGAAGTTTATGTATTTCAAGGCTTAAAAATATTTTTAGTCCAAAAACAGGCCAATTTATTACCTATGTAATGCACCTGGAAAAAATTTTTCACTCACTTTTTTAACAATGGCGCTTTAACTTTTAGCATATTGATGAGTTTTTTTTTTTTTTTTCTTCAAATAAATGTCAATGTTGTAAAAATGGGCATTGCTGTAAATAAGAAAAAATAACTTCCTTTCTCAGAACTATATTGTTTTAAACAAAGTAATAATTGTTAGTCAAATTGTGTTTTTGTTGGTAATTAAAACAACCATTTGCAAGCTAAGGATGATATTTATTTTTAAGTATCCTTTCTTTTTCAAACAGGACAAAACAAATATTTACTGCTGTTTATAAAATAGTCTAACTCCAGTGGCATACGCAAGGGAGGAGTTTAGGGGTTTGAACACCCCCCTTGAGCTCAGACAAAATGGCAAAAATAAACATTTTAGTAGAAATTATGCGAGTATTATTTTTTAAGACTATATATTTTTATTTGCCTTATGCCTACCTTTTTATCTCAGGGTATTTCTCAGAATACTGAAAAAAAAAACAATCACTATAATAGGGTTGTACTTTTGAAACCACTGTTATGGACTGGTTCCTTTCTGTTCTGCCAGTCGCGATAGTTTTCGAGACTGGCTGTCATTTGCGAGGTCTTTACGCGATGATTCTGGAATCTTAGACGTTCTGTCGTCTTTGAGACAATTCGAGAATTTTGGAGATGTGGTGAAAAATTATATAAAAGGGAGAACGGAGTACAATGTAAGTTTTTCTGTTCTACAGAAATGTGATACTTCCGTTGAAGAAAACGTTTCTAGCATAACGAAATCTGATGAATGTGAAAGTGGCCCTCAAAGTGTTACTTCCCACCCATATGACATTGGACTTTTTTCAGAAGATATTACATGCGAGAAGATATTACATTATGTTCTTAAACTTAAAAAATCAAATCAAAATTTAACTAAACAATGTTGTCTAAATAAAA
>NC_092209.1:39279671-39360924 GCF_043381705.1 Parasteatoda tepidariorum | reverse complement strand
GTTGATTTTAAATTTTACAGAAATTGATTACAGCTATGGATTTAATTTAAAACAAAGGTTAAGAAAAAAATGTAAAAAGAAATCCCTCGATACAGACCGAAGTCCGCATCTCGGAAAAAAGGAACCAGCAAGAAGGAAAAACCAACAGAGAATCTCCTAAAAAAAAGTGACTTAAAAATTCCTTAACTGGTATAGGACCAGAAAAATTACGGCCAATTAAATTTAAAGAGGCGGAGAGTTTGAAATTTAAAGGAAAGAGATTGGTTAGTTAGCCCCCCTAAAATTAAAGGAAGAAAAAGAAAGGCATGAATAGAGGGGTTGGTTGACTTTCCCCACAGGAAGTGCGATGACCGCAATGACCATGAGAAAGGTCAACAAGAAAGTTAAAAATAAAATTGCTAAATTGGAAAAAAGGAAAACGTTTAAAGAAAAATTAAAGGCCTAAGCAAAATTAGAAATTAAATTGTCACATTACATTAAGTGTAAATGTGACAATATGATTTTTGTTACATACTTTAATATACCTATTTATTATAGGTTCACAGAAATCTACTCTAAATATAATGCTAAAAATTTACGAAACTTGTTTACTATTTTCCATTTCAATCTTAAAATAGTTAAGTATGAAAAATAAATTTATTAATTAATTGTGTAATTATTTATTTTTATAATTATTATTTTCTTATTAATGTTTCTTATCGATGCATATTATAATTTGTTATTTCCTTTTATAAGAGCTAATTTTAATCATGCCAATTATATCTCATTTGTTGACTAATTTTTCTTACTTATTAAATTGTGTTTTTTATCGTTATAAATAAGTACTGTGTAAAAAAACTACCTGCAAGATGGTCATGTACTTTGCATGGTTGTGCTATATTAGGGGTGCACAACCTTTTTGAGTGAAGGGCCACTTGCACAGCAGGTTGGCTAACGAAGGGCCGCCCATGTATTTAGACATGTTAATGACAAATGTAGAAATGTTTATTTAAACATTAGGGTTCCATTTTTTTATCAATAAACCTAGTAATATCAATAACTTGGTAGTGTTCCATTATTAGAATTCATTCAAAAATAAAAAAAACTTATAATTTTTTTTTTTACAAAAAAAAAAAAAAAACTTGCTATTTTTATCATATGAACAATAGATTTATCAAAATAAATAAACATTGAAGAAAAGAAATGTATTTTTTTTTATCATATCATGCAATATGAAAATTCATTTTAGAATTAAATTCTAATAAATTTAAAAAAAACTGCAATGCCCACGGAATGAAAGTAGGAAAAAGTTTAGTCTTAATTAAGTAATATAAATTCAAATTAAATATTTTAATTGAAGAAAATTTATAGGTTTTAAGCAAAAGCCTAAAATAAAAACAAAAATGTGATAGTTCAAAATAAAATTAAATGTTTATTTTGTAATGTACTTTATTATTTTATTTTATGAATTATTAGATTTTTTTATATTGTGAACATTTTCCTTTTTTTTTTTTATCGAAAAAGATCACTTAAGCAACAAAAAATTGAAATCTAAACTACAAACAGTGAGCAGTTTAAAAATTCACGTTTTCTGTCATTTTATGAATTTTTGAAGTTGCAATAACATTGTATTTAAATTAGGGAAGGATGTAACGAGTATTTGGCCCTTTTGTTAAAAATTCAGTTGGTTGAATGATCAGTCAAATATTCGGCAGAATATTTTTTAGAAATGCATTTTTCTAAATTTTTTTTTTTTTGAATTTTTATAGATATTACTTTTCGTTAAAAAAAATTATATCAGACATTTTGTCATTTTTTTCTATACTTTGAGAATTGAGAAGGATTTTTTTCCCATTTTTTGCTGATTTTATTATAACCCAGCATTTTAACAGAACGTCTCATACTATTTATTTATTATCACTCTTTCCCTGTACTGTAATATAAATAACCAGTAACATAGAAAAGTGTGATTTTCAGTATTAAAGTTTTGTTTCAGGAACTAAGAAAAATTTGTTTCTTCTGTTTTTCTTTTTTTAGGCATTTTTATTATGACTCAGCATTTTTTTTAAAAATAAAGTTACTAATAAAGTTTATTTTATAGCAATTTTTTTTCTTCCAAAATTATGGCAATGAGAAAAATTTAAATTGAGATTCTCAGCATAAGTTTTTCATTTTAAAAATTAAGAACGTTTTTTCTATCTTTTTATTTTCTTTAAATAAAAAAAAACTTTTTCTATACGCTTTCACTATAACGCAGTAATTTTTAATAGCATTTCTGATGACTTAATTCATTTTTCTTGGCTTTTTCTGGTAAGTGAAAAACTAAGATGTTCAGCTTTAAAAAAAATTTTCAAAAATTAAGATTGGTTTTTATGTTCTCTGTTTCGCTTGATTGGCAAAAACGTTCTTTTTAGAGTTAATTTATGAATACGTTTTTCCAGGAAATATTATTCTGAGCATTATAATTTTAGTTTCAGTGTTTAGTAGCAGTAAAAGATTTTGCTGTTTGACCCCAATTGTACTGCGCTCAGTTGATTTTTTCTTCTTTTTTTTTGCCGAATATTTGGTTTTTGACCAAATCAAAATTCATGATTACATTCGACCAAATCATATTCGTTGCGGAAATAAAAACGAAGGAAAAATAACTAGGATTTACGATAAAACTGTACCGAAATACTGTATCAAAAAGGGATTATTTCATTGCGCGATTAACAATCACGTGTCGTAATAACATCATAGTTAAATAACGGGATCGTCAATATCATGTGGAAAAGTATAGAAATAATTGGGAAAAAATATATTTATGCTGAACTCAGCACGAATAAAGCGTGTCAAATGCATGATTTAAAATTTGTATGTCGTAATAGAACAATTGGAATTTTTTATAATACGTGGGAACGCTTAGCAATAACTGCCGAAAAAATTGTTGAAAGAAAAGAAAGAATTGCAAAAAAAGGATAAAAAAATCACTTAGATTTAAGATGAAATCGTCACAAATAAAGTGCACAAAAAGTAATTATTTAAATTTGCGGTCTGAAACTCGCGTCATAATAAAAATTCGGGATTTTCAAAATCACGTAGGAAAGCGGAAATAACTGTTTAAAAAAATCATTTATATTTACGATAAAATCGGCTTAAAGAAAGCGCGTTAAACGTACATTTACTAAAGAATCTGTAAAAATTGATTGTGTCAAAACGTGATGACTTAAAAGGGCGATTAAAAATTGCCATTTTTATAAAAAAAATTTTATTGTGTTCAGAAGCTCTCGCGGGCCGCACTTCAGTAGTCAAAGGGCCGCATTTGGCCCGCGGGCCGCAGGTTGTGCACCCCTATGCTATATATATATATATATTTTTAAATACATTATAATAAAAATGTAAAATGAACACTACATAATAGTAATCAAACTATCCTACTATGTCATGTTCACTGCAATGTCAAGCTAACCTTGCTAAATTCTCAAACTCAATTGGTGTCCTTTTAACACATAGGTATCCATTGTTTTGCATTTTAATTTTTGTCATAGTGCAGCATGATAAAATATTTATTCATAATAAATTATAGGTAGTATCACCACATTTTAAAATAAAAAGTTAAAAGTTTCTTTATTTTAATTTTTAAAAAAAGGAATTATGAATTGAGGTTATAATCTTAATAACTATAAGAAAAAATTCAACATTTTATGCAAAAATTACTTATAGTAACGCATCAAAAAAATTTATTTAATAAAAACAATATATTCTATAAGCTGAACATGTTATTTTTCCTCTTTAATCTTAATTCTTTAAAAATTTACATTGATTATTATAAAATAAAAACACAAAATCTTGCTAAGTAGTTAAAATAAAATTAGTCTAATTCAGCGGGAAAGGTGGGCGCACAATGCGCCCACTTGAAGCTTTGGGGGGAATTTTTACTCTAAATAAAACGATAGTTTGGGGGGGATTTTAGAATTTGCCCAAGAATGCGCCCAAGAGCTTAGGGGGGATGAGGGCCACTGGTCTAATTATTTTTTTTAAGTGATATGTTAAAAAGAATATCAATTTAAATAAAATACTTCATAATATTAATACTTTTCTCGTACCTATCCTACATTTTATAGGAAAAAAAACACTCTTACTTGGAAATTTTGAGGGAAGTTTGAAACCCGATTTGAGCTGCTGTACTGTTTATTGCCTTTTTCTTCAACTTATTTATGTGAAACTATGATTGTTATTAAAACAAAACATCAAAATTGTCTTAATCTTGGCCCTGCTATGTGTGCTGTTGTTACTCATTGATGCCTTAGTCAGCAAACACATTAAATTTAATTATTTCCTTTTTGTTTATTTCAGATTAACTAGTATCATTTGCTACCTACACATGGTTGCTTAAATCAATATTTAATTTTAAAAAAATTTATATTTGCATTAGAATTAATATAAATTTTATTTATACTATTTAAATCCATTTAGGCTTAAAATATTTTTCACTATAAAAGAAAACTATCTGAGAAATTAGATGCTATTAAACAAATTGTACAAATCACACAATTTTGTATGTGTAAAAGTTAAGTCGATAGTATACATTGCTAACCTTACCAGTCCACAATAAAAAGCTGAAATATTTTACTGGTCCTTTAAGTAAATCGTGTTGAGAAACACTGTTGTATAACATGCCTTACCAGGACTTAGCTCCTTAATTTTTTTTATTCTAGACATTCGTTTATGTAAGTTTTAATTAAATTTTTTTCAAAATTAGTTTTTTTTTTTTTCATTTAGTCTCTTAACAAACGCCTTGAGTATATGTTAAAAATAATGAAAAATGGAAGCTAAATATTGTATTATTAATTTTTTTGTTTGGAACAACAAAAGCTTTTAATTTTACTGTATTAATAATTTTCAATCAAAAGTTTGTACTTAAAGTTATATAATAACCAACCATGGTTTTAATGGTATTAAATACAGTCTCAAATGGACATATTGAATCGTTAAAAATATTGTGAATAGTAAAATTTAAACCGTTAAAGAAATTTTATGTTATTAGAATGAATCAATGAGGTTATATATTATTTAATTTTATTATTATATTATTTAATTGGTTCATGCTTCTACTTTAGGTTTCTATTGAATCTGATCGAACTGCTATCACTCAAATATGTCAAGATGTTTTAAAAGAACATATCCTGCTCAGAGGTATAAAAACAAATGCTGCAATCTATGAATTTTTAAAAGAAGTTTCTGAAATTGACGATTTTGGTATGGAGCAATATTTTGTGAAAAACCGAAATGGGGAGACTTTTAGAATTGGTGTTGGGCCTACAGGAATTCTCATTCATGATCTCAACCTTCGTTTAAAACACAAGTAAGCATTTCATTTATTGTTTTTCTAGCCTTAATAAGTTATTTATCTATGAAAAATAATATTAGAAGCGTAGTTACTATGCAATGTGTAAACTCACCTTCGTGGCATGGGATCCTCTCATGGTTAATCCGACAGCAAGGAAACTATAACTCGTGGTTTGTCTATTACTGGGGATGTTTCAAATAGGTCTGAGGAAATTTTGAATTAGATCTGAGCTAAGCTTTTTGTACTTTATAATTATTTATTTAATCACATTTTTATTTCTTTTGTATTATCTCGCATGTATCCCTTATATTTTCTTTTGCAAGGATATAGTTAATTTATACAAACTATTATTTCGTCATTTTCATTGCTAAAAATCTATTTTCTAGTTAAGTGCTATCATTCATAAATCATTTCATGATTTTTTTTTATAACAAGAAATCTGGGTTGTATTAGTCACCATGGAGTTTATTTACCCTTTCAGATCAGAATCATTTTTGTCCAGTTTAGACCACTGAAACCCATTATTCTATTTATGTAATATATAAATAAATATACTTAACTAGCATATGTGAAAACTAAGTAAATATTTCTTAAGAAAGTTTTTACATAACTTTTTTAATGTTTTTACACAAGCTATTTTTAGTATTTGTGTTGAATTTTAAAAATTAATTGTAGGGATTAGTTTTGATATTATCTTTAAACTAGAAAATGATTTTTCTCGAAATTTATCTCATGAACTTATATTTCGTGTTTTTAACTGCTACAGGCTTATATATATTTTACAATTGCATTTAACATTCTTATTTCATAAGCTTCTTGCTTTATTAACCTCATAAACTTAGCAATATATTATTTTTTTATACTGCTCACTCATTTCTATTACCTATATTAAGTTACTTTCAGTTTTAAAAAATTAATAGATTTTTAACAGTTTCGACTGAATAAAATTACAACTGTGCACGAAATAAGATTGAAACCAAGTACGTGGGATTCTTCAAAAAGAATCATTCCTACATTTTTACTAAAATGAGGAGTATTATAATGACATTTAAAAAATATCCATTGTAATTTTATTTATATTGCTCATTTGAGGGCAATTTGTACTCTAAAACTTGAAAACGCTTACTACCTATAGATTAAAGTTATTTTAAAATTTTTTATACTTTAATTGTTTTGTTATATAATAATTTTTTTAATAATTTAAAATTCTCTTAAGTTACTTCCCTTCCGAATTGTATTGCCATTCCTTTTGGTTCAATATAATTATATATAAAAATGCAAAATCTAAATGTTACTTTATTCATTTCTAAAAGAGTATGATTTTTCTTTTTCTCTGAAAAATATGCAATTTTGGGAACCTACAGTTTCTTAACGAAACAAATAATGGTAACCAAAAAATCTTTTTTAATCATTTATACAATATCGAAAATGCAGGCAGAACCAGATAAAACTTAGTATGGTAATAATTAAAGTTCATTTCTATAAATTTATTTTTATCAAAAGATTACATAAATTCAATAATTTAAATAATTAGAACATAAGATATAATTTAAAAATATAATATACATAAAAACATGATAATTATAAAATACATAATAAATATAATAAACATTAAATATAATTTTTAATTGTCAAGTATGGATTTATAGTATGACACAGCTTTTTATAAAATTTAATTTTTTTTATATAATCTCAGTTTTCTTCAATACCCATGTTGTAAAAATTTTTGTTTTATATTTGTTTTGTAGATTTATTTATTTTTGTCTTCTCATTATAATTTCCACAGTATACAACCAACCAGAACATTCTTAATATTATACTTGATTCTTAAAGTTGGCTCAAAAAAGTTATACAACTTTATCTGTTTTTTTCCTCTTCTAATTTCTGCCCCTGTTATGAATTTTTTCTTCTCTAATCTGCATACAGGTGTGAAAAATCCTTAGAATTTTAAATAATCATGGAGAAAATGTGTCAATGATTTTGTCATTTCAATTTTCCTTTTTTTTTTTAATGAGGAATTTCTTTATGATATGAATGGCCATTCATGTGGTATGGCTAATAATTTGTTTGACAGGCTAAAACTTAGAATTTTTTATCAACGTTATTTAAACATGTTTTGTTTTGCTATCACCAGATTTGGAAAAGATCACTATAATAGCGTAGAGATTATTCAAATATTTTTAACTGCCCTAATGCTCTAAATTTTAGTATATCTGGTTAATGTGTATTTTGCTTTAACTTTGATTTCTATTAGGATTAAATTCAAGTAAAAGATGTAAGTTTGCATAGAACAAAATTATCTTTTAATTTCTTTTTATAATTTAGAGCAGAATTTTCTTTAGAAATCTTTTGTGTGTTTCTTCTGTGATTTAAAATACTTCAAAACTCTGAAACTCTTCAAAAAAAAATTTTTTCACTTTTTCCTTCTACAAGAATTTAAATTTTATACCAAATTTGATATTTTCCATGTACATTTTATTTAAAGAAAATTTTGAAACAATGGGCATTTTGATATCTTACTTAAGCTTGCGGCTTTTCTGCCTCTTTGTCAGCAAAAATTAGGAAATCACAAACCTCTCCTTCTGTTAGGTGTTTATGTAATATTTAAATTTTTCTTATTCATTCTTTTCTTAAGCCCCAATGCACCTTTAAAATTATTGGTGTTATTTCCTATTTTTAATTCAGGGTTTATGTTAGGACATGAAGAGTTTGGTGGATGATCGTGTTTCGTGACATTTTGAAAATACTCTCAATTTTTAAGGTTCCAAAGCAAAAAGAGGGAGTTTGACTAAAAATTTTTGATATCTTCTTTATGATTACCAAGAAATGGATTTATTTGGTTTGAAATTTCTTTTTAAAACTATACGCTCTTTGGAATCTTACGTTGAATCATAATGGTATCTTGGACAATTGTTTCAATTTAAGCATTGCATTGTGTCTGCAATTTTAAGAAGCATTTTATTGAGATTTTGCAAAAAATCTAAACTGTATTGTGGTTCTGTATGCAATTAAATTTCTTTACCGTGTAGAGCAGCTATTTCCAAATGGCGTTCTGTGGAGCCCTAGGGTTCAGAAAGGTCACAGGGGTTCCAAGAGTTAAGATTTTTTTTAAAACCAGTTACGATTTTCAAAGCCTTTCATTAAATTGCTATCCAATTAATAATCGATTTTTTAATTAATATTTCTATTATTTTTATGAGGTTATTTAATTTAAATGCTCGTGAAGAAAGAAATTTGAAAACTATGTTTTTTCTAATAGTATTATAACAGGGTGGCCACCCACCTGGAAAACCTTGAAAACCTGGAATTAGCAGGGAATTTTTTTATACTGGAAAAATCAGGGAAATTTGGATAAAAACCTGGAAAAATCAGGGATTTTTAAAGAAAAGCTGGAAATTTTTCTTTGATGATTTTTCAAATTTCACTAATTTAAATTATTTGCTAATTTTCTTAATTTAAATTATTTCATCCATTATACCCACTTTTTTTTAACGGAAATGTATCGCCAAACAGTTGAAATATCATCAACTTAGCGATACTTTGCTTGCATCAAAATTTGCTCCATTATAGTTCTGTTAAACTAGAATGCCATATAAAATTCTTCCACGGTTGCTAAACAAATGTGCAAACTTTTGACCGCTATGGGAATTTAGGAAAATTTAGGTAAGATTCTGGTGGAAAAAGGGAATTAGGATATTAGCTTCTGTTTTTAAATTCTGTCCTTGGGCTAAATCCATTTATGGCTCAAGTTTGTTCCGATGCTTTGGTGGTTATTTTTTTTCTCTATTTTGACAAAATATTTTTGTATTTTTAACTTTATAAAATTCTCCAAAAATTAGTTGGTTATAATTTTATGATAATAGATTTTATATCGCACTCTTTTTCTGAAAGCTTTTCTACTCCTATTCAAAGAAATCTGTGAATTATTTTTTCTGAGCAAACCAACCAATCACACATTTTTTTACAATCACTAACAGCAATGTTTGTCGACAAATTTTTACAATTGTTGCATTAATGCTAATTTTTTCTATTTCATTTTAACCTCTTATAACATATTTTAATTTTAAACAAAAAAGGCTCCTTTGTTGGTCAATATATGATTTTTGATTCAAAATTTTGTGCCAAAACATTAAAAAATAAATAAAAAATCTTGAAAATTGTCAAAATAAATTATTTTTTTCAAGATGATATGTTAAAAAAATAACATTTTGAATAAAATATTTTATAATATAGACACTTTTCTTGTACACATCCTATACTTTATAAGAAAAAAGAAACAAAAACCTGGAAATTTTAAGATTTTTATCTGGAAAACCTGGAAAAATCAGGGAAATTTGAAATCTGATTTGAGTGGCCACCCTGTATAATAAATGAATTATGAAAAGCATGTATGCATTTGTGAACAATTCCATTTGTATTTCGCTTCGAATAAAAATAACCGAATTCAACAATAAAGAAATATGTTGCTCTCAACGTTTTTTTATTTTATTTTTTTCCTTTTTTTTCTTCATGGAAACCATAACCAGCTCACTCATTTTTTAGTTTATGCATGCACTAAATTCAAATTAAGAACTAGACAACAGATGCTGTCCCAAACCTGTGCAAATCAGCTGGTGGACATAAGAACCGATTTTAAGACTAAAATTGATAAAATCAATGTGATGAAAAAATTTCAATCACTAAATCTTTCAAAAATAATTAATAAAATTTAGATTATTACATGTTTTTAACAAAGCTGATTGTATTCTGTGTGTACTCCTGAATTCCGGGGTTTTCGTATCGTCCATCGGGATCTAAAAATTAGGACCCAGCGAATGATTTTTCTGGGAATATCGCGAAATTCCGCAATCTAAAATTTAAATTTTGAAACGCTTAATCCCGTTAACGAAACATTTACATACATGTTATTTTGGCGGTTTCACTGATTTTCGCCATTTTTAATGTTTGGAACTGCGCCGGAATTCGTTATTTACCTAATTTAAAAGTTACACCTAGCTATTCGTGTTCACGTGATTTAAAAATTACACATTGCGATTCGTATTCACACGGCTTATAAGTTCATGTATTTACGCGTTTTTTAAATCAATTTCGCGATTCATATTCACTCGTTTTAAGAATCCAATATCGTAATTCATATTCACGCTATTTCAAATTGCAATATTGCAATTCTTGCTAGAACTGAGATTTTTCCATAATTAATTACCATAACGATGTTAACGATTAATTACCATTACCATTCTTTGTTGGTTCATAATTTAGTTATAAATCTTATTTCAAAATTATGTTAAATATGAAACATGTATGGTAGATAAAGTGATATTTTGCACGTAAAATTTCAGGGTTTTTCACTTCTTGTAACAATTACCCCTGTTTGAAAATAAATTAGTCTTTCATTAATTAATATGTTTGCAATTGCTAATGAAATTTATTCATTAAATCTTGGGGGGTTCCGTCAGAAGAAGGTTGATCATTTAGGGTTCCACAGCCTAAAAAATTTAAGAACTGCTCATGTAGAATGTTTCCTGGTAAGCTCTTCATACATAAATGAATGATGCAAATGAAGGACTCGGTCAATATGTAAAAGTGTGCATGTTTCAGCTTTTCATTAAAATTTTCTCATAAGCTACCTTTGTATTTTTTAAATTTAAATTTCTTTGAAATGATCGACGAACGTAAAACGTGTGTAACTTCAGCACATAAGTGCAATTGAAAAACGTTTATTGTGAAAATTATAAGGAAATAAAAGTTAATTGCTCATTCTAGTTGTTAACAACGAAATTGCTCAACAAAAGTTATGCTTAGAAATAAGGCTTTGTTGACATAAGCAATAATTATAAAAATTAATGATTATAAAAAAAAAAGATTTACATTTTTAAATAATTATAACAATTAATTTTAAATTACTCCATAAGCAATAATTATAAAGAAATTTTATGATTAAATCTAATCAAAAAAATATGTTAAAACGGAAAAAAGATGTTTGATATTGTTATTCACATTGCTTTTCAGTCATTACTTTCTTTTAAACAAAACAATTAATAAATAGGTTTTCATTAATTACAGTTATAAGTACAACAGATGATTATTAATAATTCTTTTTAAAAAAAATAGAATAAGTCCCTTTATTTTTGCTAACAAGACAAATCATAAAAATCATTTTCTATAGAATGTCTTAATAAGCAACATTGAAGCATTTTAATAGGAAAAATTATGTTATGCTTGATATAGCATTAATCGGTTGCTTTTGTTGGGCTAGACAAAACTTCAGATAGATACAAGATTAGCAGTTTTACGCATGAAAAGTTTTTGATCGATTTGCGCCATTTGTTTTTAGATTTGTTCTGTTTTGGGTGTATGTTTTTAAAGTTTAATTATCGATAACAATGATGACATATTAGGCAGACATCTTCCGCTTTTATATAAATAGAAAAACAGCAATAGTCAGAATATTTAAACGGAAAAACAAAAATCTAATGCGATTTCATTACCTGTATTAATTTTATCTAACTTATCTATTTTTTATTCTTCCCATGTATTTATTTATTTATTTTTTATTTATTTTTTTTGCATGGGCAATGATTAGTTAAATATTGGAAGAAAAAAAAGTTAACTGACAAATAATGTTAACTGAGGAGATTTTCTAAGATAATAAAACAAAAATTACAAATGAGTTAATTAAATTATCTGCTATTTTAGAAAGTGGACTTATGGAGAAAAAAAAATGAGTTAATGTTAATTTTATTAAGATTGATATCCTCTTTTTAAATTTGTAATTCTACATTAAATGGAGCACGATTTGTTAAAATAATCAAACGAATTTTAGCTAAAATTGCTATCGCAATAGCACTTTTTGTGAAAATGGAATAGGTCTATTTCTACTAATTCAAAGTTAAAACAATTTTCTATTTGCTTTTTCAAATTACTGTATGCCTTAGAATTAATCATTCGTTAGGCCAACGCCTCCTTTTGATAATATTTTATGTGATTTAATGAAATTTAATCAATAATAATCCTAAAATTATAGGTGTTATGTCAATCGGTTGAATTCGTAGGTCTGGACATCGTATTACATCGTAATTTCTGATCCGGTAACCTTATAAAGCAATAAGTTGTTCTTCCGGATGTAGTAGACAGATTGTAGTCTGATGTAGTAGACAGACAATGACAGATTGTAGTAGAAATAGGTATACGAGAAGTATTATTCGAAACAAACAAAATACAAAAAAAAAATATTAATAGAATATTAACTGTATATAATTGTTAGAAAAAGTTATGAAGTCAAATGTGCAAAAACGATAAGATGATAAGCGCATTTTCGATGCAAAAGTTCTTAAACGGTCATTTGACCGATTATGGTATGTTTAATGTTAAAAATGATATTTCGGTAAAAAGCTAATGTGTCTTTTTTCTTTTTTTTTATTTCTCATAAAATGTTGTTATTGAAAGTTTATTAACTCCACTTGGAAGGTAAAAATTCGTTTATTTATTTATTACAGTTTTAATTATTGTTATTGCATTTTACAGTTTAATTATATTTTAATGTTTAAAACATCACCCAAGTTTATTAACCTTTTTTAAAAAAAATTCATTCATTCAAACACATACATTTAAATACAGACTACGTACTCTCTATTGTACGAGCCTCATTATTGCAAGCCTTCCATTACATAAGAGAAATATATACACATAATGCAGTTTTTTTTCTTCCAAAAAAGATTATACTCATCAAATATAATTGAAGTCCATATCAATTTTCCCCAGATTAATAATAGTTTTATAAAATTAAGATAAAATTTCTGTATTTTCAAACAAGGAAAAATTGCTTCGGGCATTAGAAAAATCGTTTGTGTATAATGAAAATGTTCCGTTTTATGGTTTCGTGTTGCTCTCTATTCTGAAGGGAATATCGTGAGCTTTTTTTTGTTTTTTTTTTTTGTCCCGTTTCCCACTTTATTATGTTCCTAAATACATATGGTACGATAATACAGTTAAACAGTTGCATCACAATTAAAACAAATTGAGAATCGATAAATGTATCCAAGGTTTCTCACTTCTCTTTCCCCAAACGCTACATTATCTCGAAGCTGACAATACTTTATACCAACGGTTCCCAAATGGTGTTCCGAGAACCCTTAGGGTTCCATGAAAAGGTCATTGGGGTTCCGTGTGTTGGGACTTTTTTTTTTTTTTTTTTAACCTGTAAGGATTTTTGAAACCAGTAATAAGTTTGTATTCAACCAATAATCCATTCTTTATTTAATATTAAGATTATTTATATGAAATTATTTATGTAAAATCGCAATAAAAAAGAAGTAGCAAATTTCAAAAAAATATTTTTTAATAACATTATATTTAATAAATTACTAAAAGGATTTGCATTTACACATGATTGCATCAGTATTTCTTATCGAACTTCAAAATAAAATAAACAAGTTCAAGAATAAGAATTATTTTTCCCGGTTAACCATTTTCACTGTATATAATATTTCGTTTTCAAAAACCATAATTCAGCTTAATTTATTCGATTTCAATTTATACGGAAAAACTACTAGACTTATAAAGCAAAAACGTAGCAGCTGCAGACGTGAGAATTCAACTACCTAACATAAAACCCAATTTTAAAGACTTATTGATGAAACAATGAAAAATTTTCATTTGCATGAAATATTTCTCTATTAATTGGGAATGTTTTTTCTTTTAGCACATTTACAATGAACCCTGATAAACGTTTTTTTTACAGAACAGGGTTCCCCTTAAAGAAGTTCGATCATTTAGGGTTCCGTGACTGAAAAGAAGAAAAAAAAATTGAGAACCGCTGCTTTATGAAACAGTATACTTTAACCCTTTTATGTTGAATTTTTACTAAACATATTTTTCATACTTTTTTCATTCTTTTGCATAAATTTCGGTCGAAATAAGTGAAAAATATATGTAGCATTTTAATAATTTATGGTTATGAATTGCAGCATGAAACACCGTTATCTTTTTTTGCATTAAAGGTAAAATCTTCAAAACGTGCTTACTTCCAAACAATAATTTTTCAAATTTGCACTTATTTAAACCTAAGAGAAACAGTTATTCATTATTGAAATTACTTTAATTTACAAAATCAATTATTGATACATTTTTGAATATGAATGAAAAAAAAAAATTCTAGCTTCTTTTTTTCTATTTTTTTATTTTTGTACAGATATAATTCCGATAGTGTAACTGATTTTGTTAGTAACTATTAGACTGTTTTTAATAATTAAAAAATACGAAAATGCATTTTTCTTGTAATTTGAACGTCAGAAAAATATATATATTAAAGGGACACCGATGCCCATCTGCGTCAAAGGGTTAATCTTTATAAAACGATACTCGAAAAAACTTTTTTTCTCCCTAGAACATCAGTAATGGGACGTCCCAACTTGCTGCTAATAGTGTTTATTCATTTACATTTATTTCGGTAATGTATTTAATTTAAATGGTGAGCGTATACGTAAAGGCGAAGTCTCCCTACATCGAAATTTTTAATCGGAACATTAAACTACGCTCAAAATATCCTCCTTATAATGAAATGGTTGTCTCTCTATTGCGAATTATTGAGACGTTTATTTTCGTCGTGTTTGGAAATTTTCAGGCGTTTATTAGTTCGATTTCCGCCATTTTTGAAGAAATTTGCACGTTGAAATGTTTGAAGGGAATAGAAGAATAACAGATGATGTAACTGTTAACTTCTTTATATTCTATAGCAGGAATGTGATTCCAAAAATTAAGACTTCATTCAAAGAAAATTTTCGCGAATCTATGATTAGCTCACTCCTAAAACATGTAAAATTTTATGAAAATTTTCCATCCCGAAATGTAAAGCAATGTAAAATCGCTGAATTTTTCAAGTAAAATAAACGCAAGTGCATACTTAGTACAGTGCGCAAAAAATAAACGGACCATCCTGAATAACTTTTGATCTAATGGTCGGATCTGCATGTTCTCGGACTCAATGGCTCAAGAGGGTGACCTCAAATATGCTAATTACTGCAGACGAAATTTTACGATACGACATCAGACACACAAAAACGTAGTTTCTCTGAATAAACAAACCCTTTTTTCGACGGATTCGGATTTCTGACCCCCAAAATTCAGAGGGTGACCGCAGTTTAAACCCGGATAATTTTACTTTTTGCGTATTTTATCATATCTCGAGAACTTTTAAAGCGTATTGAAAAAAAATTTGCACCCAAGTATAAAATTCGTTTTCCCAAAATATAATTCAGTACGAAAACTAGGATTTTTAAAAAGTATTTATTATTTTGGACGCCCGGTGGCTGAGTGATGGCGCTTCGCACTCCCGTGCCACAGGTCTGGGGTTCGATCCTCTGACAGAGCAAGGTTGACTCAGCCTTTCATCCCTTCAGTGGGTCGATAAATGAGTACCAAGCATGCTTGGGGACTAAACACTGGAGGTTTCGCATTCAACTGACCACCTAACCGGAACATCTGCCCCTGCACTGAGATAGGCATTGGGCTGTCGCGTCACTGATATTAGTTTATTTATTATTTTATTTAATAATACTCGAAAAATTTTGAATTGCAAGGTTTGTAATTTTTACATAATTTTAAAGAATGTACTTTTACATAGCAAAATGCAAAAATTTGTGCGCAATTGATCGAATATTTCCTGAGAAATTAAATTTTAGAAATACGACTTTTATATTATTAAATTGTTAAAAGGTAATTGACATTAATTTAAATGTACTACTTATATGATCCATGCTCTTGCTGTTTTCGAATAAAATTGCAGGAGCTACAAGAAAACTTTCCAAATTATCCACACTACTGCTGGGAAAAAATTTTTTGGTAGGAGTTGATAGTTTGATATTTTTTTTTTTTTTTTTTAAAACTCATCTTTCTTCCTCCTCTTTCATAAATACAGGTGGGTCGCTCTTCCTGTTCGGGGCTCCTTCCTCTGAGGAACAAATGTTTTCTTTTTTTTTCATTCTTTCCTGTTATACTTTGTCGTGGGAATGGAGTCAGGAAAAAATTTATTCAGGATGATCATAAAATATAAACATACACTCACGAATTTCCGCAATAGGCATTTTTGTTACAGTTTGTATTAACGCGAATTGCGTTTTCAGAATAATTGAAAAATATTATAATGGTATTTGCAACTTTGAAATTGCGTGCTAGATTGCACTGTAATATAAATGCAACGTCGTGCAGATTTTATTTTTAAATTTATTGACATAGGAAAATAAATCATTACCGTGTGTATTAAAAGGGAGGTTTCACAAGGAAATGTCACCCAGTATAAAATTTTAATATCATAATTTTTTATGGATTTTAGATGGTTCCAAAGTATTTAAAAAAAATCGTTTTGTGATACATAACAGAAGAAGAAAAAAATATCGTAGTGTTCTCTATAAAGATTTTATTTTTAAATTTATTGACGTTGGAAAATAAATTATCACCGTGTGTATTAAAAGGGAGGTATTGCAAGGAAATGTCACCTAGTATAAAATTTTAATATTTTTTATAGATTTTAGATGGTTCCAAAGTATTTTAAAAAATCGTTTTATGATATATAACAGAAGAAGAAAAAAAATATCGTAGTGTTCTTTATACAGATTTTATTTTTAAATTTATTGACGTAGGAAAATAAATTATCACCGTGTGTATTAAAAGGGAGGTTTAGCAAGGAAATGTCACCTAGTACAAAATTTTAATATAATTTTTTTTATGGATTTTAGATGGTTCCAAAGTATTTTAAATGTAAAACTGTCGTTTTTCTAACTCCTTTAAAAAATTTAAACTTGTTAGATTTTAGCATTATTTACATAATTTAATGTATATATCGATATACACTACCCTACAATAATCAACTGCACACTTTTGCCATTTTTCTAAATTTCTCGGGAAATACTTAAAGGATTATTTTATAACTTAAGAGATGTTTAGTTTATACAATTTTTCATACTTAGCTATAAGATTTAAAGCTTTCAGAGGTTTGGGAGACTGACAATTAATTACGAAAGAAAACAAGTATTTTTAAACATCCTATGCCAGAAAATCAAGCAATAAGCTTGTATTGATTACTTAAGTTGTTATTTTCGATAACCGCATAAAATTTTATGGAGATGCGAACATTTTTATTTAAAAAAAAAAACGAATTTTTTGCTATTTTTATAAAACAAAAAACTAATTTATTGCTATAACTAAATAAATATTTAAAAAAATCAAAATTTTTGGAGCAATTTAAAATTAATTACAAAATTATTTTTTTTAAATTTTTAAAAAAATTCGTTGAAAACTGCACAGGACATAAATTTTTAAGGTAGTTAATACACACTACATTTTTAATATACGTTTTTAAGCAGAAAAAATTTAAAAAAAATTCCTCATTTTGTAGCTAATCGTATTTATACGATTCCCTACAATCGAATATAAATTATTTCTTAATTCATCATCAATTTTACGGAATGTTGACACGCACCATTCTAAAATAATGATAATTAAACCTTTAAAGCGGGTGAGACACCCTATATATATATATATATATATATATATATATATATCATCATAAGAAAAAGTGTGAAAGTTTCTAAAACAAATCTGATCATTGGAATTACTTATTTTGATCTAAATAAATACAAAATAATGAAAAGATTATAAGAAATATGTTTTGTAAAAATTCTGCATCAAAGGGGTAAAATAAATTTCGAACTTACACAGTAACAGATAATATAAAATGGATTCCTAACTACAAACGTTCATGTACTTAACCCACAATGCAAAATATTTCTTCATTCTAAAAAATTCTTAATTGCTTCTTTCCATTTGCAGCATCACCTATGCATCCATTCATCTAGCCACGCATTCAGGTCGTTGTTTCTTCCTGACCTTCCTGAACCATTCTGGAGAATCACAGCCTCTTGGTTTCAAGCTCGAAAACTGTCATTCGGCAAGTGCCCTGTACCGAGCTGTTACTGAAAAGCATGCTTTCTACAGCTGTGAAACAGTGCGTAATGCTGTTACTTCACAGTACATTAGAGACCTTAAGGGAACGATCGCGTCCTTATTTAATGAGAACACTGCCTTGGGAAAGAACTATGTGTTTGATATTCAAAGAACTTGTAGAGAAGTGTATGACCATACTAGAAGAGTCATGTATCAGGTGGAAGATATTTGCAATAAAAAGACTATGAATCCATCAAAAACACGCTCAATGGACGAGCTGAATAACTTGAAGGAAAAAGATTGCCAATCTGCGTCTTGTAAGGTAAGTGTGCTCTTTGTCCTTCAGGCTGTTTTTTGAAGGTTACGTCGTCATATGAAATGATGCTCATTGCGAATTATTTGCTATTTCCATAACTTCTGTGAATTCGCAACACTTACTCTCGACTGTTAGAGCAAATTTAGTCTTATCTATAGCCAGCGCTCTCTATGCTTATTCCGAAAATGGCACAAAACGTCAATGTGGAAGAAGGCCACAGTTTTGTGAAAATTAAGTCTTTGTGGTCTATTTTTTTTCTTCCATATTTAAAACTTACTTATGTAAAGCTCGCAAAAATTTGCAAAAAACTGAGAATAAGGCAGTGATTTTGATAAATGTCGCCAAATAGGCGTTTTTTTTTTCTTTTTCTTTTTTAAGTTTAATAACTTGTAAAAAATTCAAGTCATTGGACTGTTCCTAAGTCCGGATCACAACAAGATGGTATATAGAGTTTAAAATATAGCGTTGCTTCAAGTGTAAGGCACTTAAACAGTGTTTTTTTTTTTCCCTTGGAGAAAGAGCTTCGAAAAACCATGTTAATGTTGTTTACTTTAGTAAATGATTCATTAAACCCTACATTACATTACATCTGTCAAAAGTTTCATATACGTAAAACTTCTAAAACTATGAGCGAAAGGCATAATTTATACTATTCGTTCTCAGTCCTTCATAAATGTTAACAATGCATTATTGATTTATGTTCGTCACATACATTTATACAGGGCTACTCATAATTCCCTCTGGTTACTACAACCGGCTTCAGTGGTACATGTTACTGCCATCTACCGGCAACTGCTTAAATTAAAACTTGGAAACTTTCAGAATAATTTCATATGTTCTTTTTTGCCATATTCGTCTTTGTTTTTTCACTATAACGCTTCGAAACCCTGGAAGGAATTATGAATAATCCTGTATAGTTTATATATTATGGGGTCAAACATCCGAATCCGCCAAAAAAAAAAGTATGTTTATTCAGAGCAAGTGCGTTTTTGTGTTTGATTTCGTATTTTAAAATACCGTCTGCCCAATTAACTAGCATCAGGGTGGTCCATTATTTTTTTGCGCACTTTCAGGGTGCGTAGCTAAATAATTCAACAAAAAATAAGCACTTTTCAAGCACTCAAAAATATTTTTAAGCACTTTAAAAAAATATCAAAATTAGGCAGGGTTGGACAATCGACGGTTTTATCTTGTTTTAACCGTCATGTCAAAAAAAAAAAAAACCTTTTGACATTGTTTTTGACAATTGTCAAAAATCATGAAATTTTGAATTATGTAAAACGAATGGCGTTTTCAAACGCTATGGACTAACTATAAGGTGAAATAGATTGGAGTTGAATTAATTATGAAAGCGTTGAATAGAAAGAAGAATGTTAACTGTGTCTTTTTGCATAATTCGAAGCGAAAATCAACATAGTAAAGGAAAAATCTCATTTTGAAAAAGGGATAATTAAGCACTTTTTAAAAACACCCAATGAAAAAAGCACCTTTAAGGGCTTTTAAAAAACGAAAATAAGCACTTTTTAAAAACGCTACGCACCCTGACTTTGCATCTTTTATATTAAAAATAAATAAAACCATTTTATTTTAGATGAATTAATGAGTTATATGAACACGAAACTGAAATTATTATGCTAATATTATTACTAATTTGAATTTTTAGTTGGTGCAAGAACAACTCGCCACATTTCAAGATTCTATGCTTTGTCGTGTGTGTATGGATTTGGACATTAGTACAGTGTTTTTCCCATGTCGTCATGTTGCATGCTGCAGTACTTGTGCTCCCCTCTGTTTGAGTTGCCCACTATGCAGAAGCACCATTACAGAAACACAACACGTTTATCTTCCTTATACGGGCAGGAAAACTTCGAAAATAGAAGAAAATGTGTGATTTTATCAAAAATAGTCTTTTAATTATAAACTAATAAATAAAAAATAGAGCTTTATGCTATTTATATCAAATTATATTCTCAAATTTGTTGTTCATGATCTTGTGTTCAGTGAGAGACAGAAAAGGAATTCATTTTTCCTAGTACAATTATTTATTATATTTATTTCACATAAACTTATAGTCTAAGCCATATAAAACTGTTTTATTTTGTGAATGTGAGAAGACTTTCACCCTATGTTAGAGTGAATTATTGACTGGAGATTGTTTGTGCTTTGTAGCATCGTTAATCTTTGATGCTACAAGCATAAATAATCTATGTGAGAATTTGATTTTTTTTAAATTCATAATTATGAGTAAAATATTTGACCTGTACAAAATCTGGCAATTCACTAATTATTGTTTCACATGCTAGTGTGAAGGAAAAAAAATCTTTTAAGGGAGGCAATCAAGAGTTTCTCAATGAATTATTTATTTTTTTGACGAAGTTAATTAACTTTGGTGGACAAAAACATTTGTTCGAAAACAATTATACTTAATTTAAACATTGTATTAAGTTTTTATTCCGTACAGATTAAATTGTCTTTTTAAGCTTAGTAATTTCTTTAATTCTTTTCTAATATATTTTTAGCAAATGAAAATTTTTTATTATTTGGAAAGATATTTCTTAAAATAATATTGTCATAAACAGCTAATCAAATTCGATAATTCAATTCATTGAAAGTGAACATTCATACTTGTATCAAACAAGAACAAGATTTGATTTTAGTATTCAAATTTTTTTGCTAAATGTAACAAAATTGTGTTTATTGATTAGATTTTGAAGGGTCATTTACCTTATAGACCCTTGAGAATTTTTACCATTTACCTTAAATGTCTATGAAATTTATAATTATATGCATTTGACTAACATTTGTTAAAGTTAGATTTTGTTAATGTCTCTTTTAACACCCCAAGTTTATTTTTCTACCAATCAGTAAAATCCAAAAATGAAAAATAGTAAGAATAATATCAGTTCTATATAAGTTATTAATATATTTTTCACTGTTAAAATTTATTAACTGGTAAAAAAGCTGGACTAGTAGGTTTATTTAAACTGTACTTAATGAATAATATTCTTCATGTGTATTTATTTTTCTGGTATCATGTTAATCTTATTCCCAAAGTTTGGAGAATGGAATTGTGAACATTATGTGAAAAATTGAATTTTTTAAAGTTGCAAATTACATTCTGTTGAATTTGTTAGTTGATTATAAAATTGATTTCTTACCATTTATATTAATTTACATTACACATAAAAAATTATTCTAACTTTTATGTTTTTAACTTTTAATATTACATCTATTCATTATAGTTTTTCACAATATTGCATATAAATTTGACTAGAAAAACTTTAGAATTGTTAGTGTAAATTCGCAAATATCTTACATGGTTTGTACATATAGTATCCTAAAATTAGATTCTTTTAACATATAGAATATTTTTGCTATTCAGTGTATTTGAGTCAAATGTAGAATGGTGACTGAACATTGAAGTTATAATCAGTGAACAGCATTCTAAATCATCCGCACAATTTTAAATGTAGTCTTTTAGTCTTTAATTATCATCATCCATAATTAATACATTTTTATGTCATATTTTTTAAAATTATAAGTATTTGAATCATTGCAAA
The DNA here is from genome assembly GCF_043381705.1 of Parasteatoda tepidariorum. Taxonomy (NCBI): domain Eukaryota; kingdom Metazoa; phylum Arthropoda; class Arachnida; order Araneae; family Theridiidae; genus Parasteatoda; species Parasteatoda tepidariorum. The sequence continues at coordinate 39,338,801 of NC_092209.1, read as the reverse complement.
AAAAAAAAAGCTTAAGTATTAAACAAACAAAAAATTATAATTTGAATTTTATTAAGTAACCAATTTATAACCTGAATATAGATAAAAGATTTTAAATAATTGTAAAAATAACAAAAATTATATAAATTTGCACTTGAAACTTCCAGAATTTTCTTTTTAATTAAAACAATATGTTACGTTGAAATAATAAACTAACACTGCTAATTAATATAATTCTAGATTTAACTTACATTATATTTTAAAAACTTAAATTCATTAAACTAATTTATGGTTTAGGATAACAATCTAAGATATAAAATGCACATATATAAAAAATTATTTTTGTGTTGCTCATTTTTGTAATATATATTTTCTTGTTAAGTTCTAACTAACAAATTCATTTAACTATTTAGTGACATTTTTACTTTTAATCGGAATATAGTAAATAATGTGTGTATGCTAGTGTCTGAAATATATATCAGTATTTTTATCTGCACAGACTGGAATATTTGTGAAGTAAATAAATTTCAAATTTTTTTATAGGTTTGTGAGTTATTTTACAGAACACCAATCTTCTTTTTTGCTAACAATGCAATCGAAAGACTGATAAGGAAAAAGGTGTTGCTAAACTGTTATAAACTTAAAAATATAATTTGCAACCTTGAATGAACGTGTATACTTTGTCTCATATAAATTATAGGTGGTTATAGAACAGCCTATGGATGGGTGATCGTGTAAAGCTAAGGGTGGTGGCGCTAGTGGTTAAATTGCTCTCGCAAGACTTCCGGGTTACTGCTTCCGATATATTTTTACGCCGCAGATTGAAAAAACGCGCCATCATATCTTTTGCAGTATTTTACATGTACCGAGTTCTTTCTATCAGCCTTTAAACTTTAGCATTATCATATTAATATTATAATCATTAGAATATTTTTTAATTAGGTTAACTTAAAAAGATATTTTTGGCGACATTTTATTCAAATGTAGCCAAATAAGGGATAAAATACAAAACCTGGCAAACCTTAAGAATTATTCACAATGAGATATTAACTTTCCAAAAAAATTTTTTGGCCTTACGACCTCTGAGAATCAATACATTTCTGAAAGCTCTTATGAATGGTACAATTATGTTTAGATTTGAACCCAAATTGCAATAACAAAACTGCATAGAATATTAGGCTTGATCACACATCGCCTCGTAGTCATAACAAAAGAGGAGGGATACAAAGGAAATTTTCTAAATTTCTTCCGGTTTAAGGATGCTTGTTATTGTTTACATTAGGCCACCCATCCATATAATGCATTGAACTAATATTTATTTATATGAACAAGGTAGAAGCATAATATAAATAGAATAATATCTTAAAATGCCAATTTTTTTCAAAAACAAGATGCTTAAACGTGACTATTATAATAAATCTCTATATCTGATTTAATATAAAAGATTATTTACAGAAAATTCTTTACAAAATGATTTATTCATTATATACATTTGAATGATGGTATGAGGTACAAATGCAAACTGAAAGAGCTCCAAATTTAATAAATTTCTTGTTACATAAAATACAAGACAAATTTTACAAATAAGAAAAATTATGGACAATACTAAGAATGACTAGGAGCTTTGCTAACAAGCACGGCAATTTGAGCAATTGATAATAGTTGAATTGGGTAAAAAATAAATAACTTTAAAATGTCAACAAGAATGTTTTGATTTATGTTATGTTTAAAATTCATATTAATATCAAAGTTTATAAAACACTGAGAAGAAAAAAATGATTTTGAACAATCTTTTTAAATAGTGCGGATATTGTGAATGAGCAACAGAAGATTGCACAATACATGATGTAAATATAACAGACATTTTAGTCTATGAAAATATATTTCGAATGAAAATTGCGATAAAAGGAAAGCATTTTTTAACTGATAAATAAATTGCTAAAACGCTATCGAAAAATCTTATATTTAACCCTAATTCTATAAAAGAATTCATCCGTAAAAATTAAGAATAATTGAATAGTTTTAAAACTAAAGTAAATAATTTATTACAATTTTAAAACATCACCGTTAATTATTCACACACTTTTTAAAAAGGAGACACTTGAAGTTATATAATGCTTAAAAGTTATGTAAAATCAATAATATTTTTAGCCGCTGTTCAGAACTAGATTTTCTTTGTTTTTAAATACTTACTGTTGCTAAAAGGATGTTTTGTTCTATTTATACTAGATTTTTAAAAGAATGTTTTAAGCCAAAATGTAAAATAATATAGGTAGTTTTTAAATTTATGAAGGCAGACTTTTCAAAATAATATTGCCTTAATAATTAATAAAAATAACAGCAAAGTTTCAAACAGTCATCATTCAGAATTAAAAAAATTTAGATTGCGAAATTGAAAAATCTTCATACTGTAATTTAAGATAAACCATTTTGATTTCTTATTTAAAGACATAAAGGAAGAACATGCATAGTTCATATAAGCAAATTTCAAGAAAAGAAAAAATTGAGAATTATGTACGAAGTGCATCTGAAAAGATTGGTGAGGCAAGTTAAAAGTGTAGAAAAACATATCAAAAATTGGGAAAAAAAAAACTCAAATCATTACAGGTAGTTATGTCTGAAAAATCTTATGTCAACTTGAAATAAGCAATAATTTAGCACTGCCAAACGTGCCTTGTTATGTGAAATATGTATGTAGGACTATAGTTAAACCGTTTTTACAATGAAGGGGAAGCAATATAAGGCTCATCACACAACAAAATGATGACCAGGGTCAAGATGTTGATGATAAATGCATTTATTAACATTTTTTGTTGTTTTTTCCTCTCTGGCTCTTTATATTTTGGGTTTGTTTTGGTCATTTCTTGATTTTTTTTCCATTTTAAGTGAATTTATTTTTTCTTTATAAATTATTGTGAATTTTATATTGGATCTAAGTATTAAAACTATCCTCTAGTAATGAGCATACATGAGGAAAAGAATTTTTTAATGAAATAAGTATTTGCTTTTGGACTATAAGCAATCTTTGAATTTTAAATAATGTAAATAGTAACTAAAAATTAACTCGGGTGTTTATTTACATTTTATTTTATTCATAAATTACAAAATTAATTTTTCTTTGAATCAAAAATAAGCACTTTTTAAAAACTTTTTAAGCACTTTACAAAAATTTTCAAGCACTCAAAAAATTCATATTCAATCAATGATATTATTGAAAAACAAAAACTTTTTATAAACAGTTTTAGCGTTAAAAAAAAAATAATAAAAGAAACGGCGTAAATCGAAACAATCAGTACTTTCCCACATCACCGAGTGAATTCAACTTGACCCTTAACCCCTATGTCAAAAAAAGAGTTAGAGGTAAAATAAAATGAACAAAATTAAAATAAATTAAAAAGAAAAACATTTCACAAGGATCTGATATTCTCTATCCGAATTGGAGCACTCTGGTTTCGGTTTCAAGTGTGCGCGCATGCGCAAGTCATAACGTGGGTACGACATGAAGTTCGTGTGAATGATTACGTAGCAAACTCTCCATTTTTCGTGAAATGCATGGGATCCACCAGATATCACTGAAGGGAAGAAAAAAAATTATTCGAAAAAAAAGCACTTTTTCAAAACGCCAGCTGAAAAAAGCACCTTTAAAAGCTTTTAAAACCGAAATCCCCAAAAAAGCACCTTTAAGTACTTTTTACAAATGCTACGCACTCTGATAGATTTATAAATACAAGTTTCGTTTCATAATTTTTTTATATATATGTAAAAGCTAATTTTAAAAAAATTTTAAGCACATTTTTTCAATTTTTTAACGAAATTTTTTTAATTGTTATTAAAGACTGTTTTTTGCATATTTTAAGAAGTTTTAGATCATCAACATTCTAACTCTGATGATAACTGACAATTTTAAGAGAATGCGACAGATGCTGTTGCAAGATCACTACTAGATATTGAACAAATTTTTCCTCCAGGAAGCAGTCTTCCTCTGTTCCGAGCGAGTATTTTAGAATTGTCATTATAAGTAATTTTGTGGGGAATAAAGGATCATCAGGATGTTAAAAAGGAAGCATTTTATTAAGGGTGATTCTTAAAACAATTAGAGTCATTGAAATTGCAGTTTTATTTAAGATAAAACGATTTTAAAATAAGGCAATCAAAAGTAGTAAAAAAATTTTTATGACAATCCTGTAATCTTTCTAAAATATCTAGAAAATGAAAGAGAATATAAACTGTACAAAATTTTAATAATTGTAATTTAAAAGTTCCAATGCAAAGCTGTTTTTAATACAAACAGAAAATTAATTGAAACAGAATGTATCATAAAACTATAGGTAAGATTTCACATGTGAATTAAATAAAATTTAAAAAAAAAAGAAAATTATGTTGAATAAATGTTACAAAACAATCTAAGATCACATTATTTAAAGAATTGCACTAAATTATAGTATTTAAACATATAAATAGTTATAAAAGATTGCACATTTTAACTGATCTTCAAATTTGAAAATTACCTTTCCAAATAAAAATACTGATTGGGTAAAATACAATACTTCTGATTAGTTTTATGATGGCATATCATTCATGTAAAAATTAAAACTAATGAACAAAAACAAATATTAAATCCCATAAAGATTATAATCAATATTTAAAACTTAGTTTTTAAAATAATGATACAAAAAAGAAACTGATGTTTTAAAATAAAAACTAAGGGGGAAATAGTCATTGAGTTTCATCCTATTATAATAAAATAATTAGCTTATACATATATTATAACCAAATTATAGAAATATTACAAGAGACAGCAAAGTAATTGACTATACTAAAAAGGCTTGTTAATTTATTAAGCTCAGATAGTTTTCAATAAATTTTCCACTATTATTTAGATCAATAAAATCATTTAAGCAAAATTGACCTCCTTTGGAATGTAGACGTAACCAAAGGGGAATAACATCTCAGTCCCCACTGCCTCCAGAAAGGCATAGGCTATTATTTTAGTAGCACTTAAGAAAAAAGCAAAAAACTATTAGGCTACACTCCAATCCATAACATATTAGACCTGGCTTCTAAAAACACTCATTTAACTCAATTATTTGGGTGTCACTTTATAGCCTCAACTATTAGGCAATATTTAAATCTGAATAACAAATGAACAGTCAAGCATTAAAATTTGATTATGCTCATTTTAAAAAAATAAATGAAAAATTATTTCATATGATTTACACACACAAAAAAAATTTTAAACCTTATATTTTTATGTATTAAAGTAATGAGAAATTCGTACATTATCATTGTGTCTTTTAAGTTAAAACCATAATTTTCAAAATAAAATGAGCCACACTGATTGATTTGGGTAGGTTTTTAATTTATTTCTCTTCTATAAAACAACCATTAAAAAATTCTGTGATAGATTCTTAAACTTCAGCAAAAATATGCTACTTGTTAAGAACTTGCATACACTTTGCTATTAGTATAGTAATAATAAGTATAATAGTTCTCAACACAACCAACGGTATAAGGTGGAAGATAATTCAAAATTTTTAAGTCTGATTTTTTTTATTTTTAAAAAAACGTTTTTTTAGAATTAGGATTTAGGTTTAAAATTTAATTATTCATCAATTCAACCAAAATTGAAAACAATAATAAAAGTGAATCATTAAACACAATAAAAACTTCTTCTCTGCATGTATTTATATTTCAATTTTTTAATTCACAAATAAATTATTGATCCTTTATTTATTCAATTGTTCAACTTTTTGATCGATTCTTTAACCACTTTATACAATAAAGTGGTTAAACTTTATATAATAAAAATTTATAATTACCCTACTGTTCCAAATTTTTAATAAATAAATCATATGATATTTCAGAATTTGAAATAATTGTTCTTTTGAGCTATAGCAAAACGCGTGAAAAGTGAAATTAACATAAAATGGTCTTAATGTTTGCTTGATCTCCTGACTATTGGACCATATTTTTTTAGAATTCATCTACCTCCCATATTTTGAAGATCACAAATCTCCAAATCCATTGAAAAAATGCCTATATATTTAAAGAAAGTAAGTTTTTGTAACGATTTCATAACTTAAGCAAATTTTTTGAATTGATGATGGAGGAAATTGTGTACTAATATAATACACCATTAAATTTCATAGTAAATATAACATACTTTGATACCAACAAGAAGTACCTCCTGGTGTTGGTATCAAGGTCTCATTTGGTCTTTTATTTGTTCTAATTAAATAAATTTTTATCACCTACAGCATATTTTACAAATATGAAAATTTTTAACGAATGTTTACATTACTTAATATGTTTTGTTCTGTATCTTCAAAAGATATTACATTAGAAACCAAAAAACTGAAAATATATATGAAGGGAAAATATAAGGTAATATATTAAAACTAGCTTATTTAATTACAACTTAAATAGTTAGTTATGAGAAAAATACAACCAGACTACATATTTTTTTAAAAAATATTTTGCGAATTCACAATAATAAAAATTTAAATAATGGATTTATTTGCATGAATTGCAACATTATTAGCAATAAATTGATCACGATATTTAAAAATATTGTGTATTAAATCTTGAAATATACCCTTAAAGGAAGTATGCCAAGGATTTGCCTAAAAGCTAAAATAATGCAGAAGACAATCAAATAACAAGTTTCCATTTCTTATAAACTGAAAATATCACATAAAAATGGAAATAAGCTCTTATTTTGTTATGAAGACATTAAAAAGAAACTAATTCATTATAGAAGGAGACGGCAACAGAAAACTGGAATTTAGAAATGAATGGATATGAAAATTAAATGTATTTTACATTTAAATATTTGGCACAAATAATTTATGAACAAAATTAAATGAAAAAACACAACATAATGAATTAAAAATATTATAAGTACATCAAAAATATGTATCATAACTAATAAATTAAAAACATAATCAAAGTCTGCACTCCAAAGTGAGCACTCATACATAAGCTTTAAGAATTATTTAAAACTGTCCTATTAATTTTACATTAAAAACATGCGACACAAAAAAATAAATGATTGCAATCATTTACAATTTTACCACACACTTAAAGTTCAGTGAAGATGAACTTGCTTCATGTAGAGTCATAAAATAATCTCATATTTTTCTTATATTCTTTAGTTGTATATATATTCAAATCACAATTTCTTGCAATGTAATGTACATTTAAAATCTCTTAGAAATTTGGCTTCTGAGGCTCACCTACAGAAAAAAATAATATAAGAAAGCTTAAAAAATGCAAGAAATGTTAACTTTTTTTCAATTAAAATATTGAAAAATTTTCAGAACAGAAAATTGCTATTTTAAAAAATTTTTCTTTTCTTGCAGGCTTAGATAAAATGAAAAACTTCCAGCAAGCGAAAATCTCCAATAAAAAATTTTCTGAAAGCAATTTATTGACTCTTGCAATCAGTTTCAACACCGCTACCTCACTTTGACAAAATTTGTATAAAAACTCACCAATTTTTTATTAAAAAGTGTTTTTAATTTTAATAAAACTTGATATTGATTGTTATAAGATTTTAGCTTTTTGACGATATGAAACTGGTCAGATACAATAACAGAAAAATAGACTTGCCAAATTTTCTATTATTATATCAGTTTTTTCTAAATGTGAATTTAGAAATTTTGACCATTTATTTATATGTATATATACTGTATATTTTTTACTATACATTGTACACATTTGTAATGTATAATCAAAGTACATATACATTTTATAACTTTCTCTTCAATTCAGTATACCGTAATAATCAGAATTTACATTGTATAATAATGGTTAATATTAAAGAAGTTCCTGAGATGGTGACAAAATTTTCGTGAACGGCGCTCATGTATATTATTTGCTTTCTTTCATTCAAATTAAAAGTAAGGACTAGAAAGGTATAAAAAGAGTAATTGGATAACAATTAACGAACTTCGTAAATTTTTATGACAAATTTCGTAGACAAAAACTTTAGGAAATTTTTTATGGTTAGGATGCTAATGAACTGGAAACTAAATAACCTTACGTTGTTTCAATTTGAACTCTTTCTTCAACTTTGCTACGGCACATAGGACACACTTCAAGCTGCAAGGCACACTGGTCACAAAATCCTCTACAAAACATTCAAATATTTATATGATTATAATGGCATTAAAAAGAAGAAAAAAAAATTTACATTTCCAGGGTGAGTAGCCAAATTTTCCAACAAGCAATAAGCACCTTTTAAGTACTTTTTAAGCACTTAAAAAATATTTTTAAGCACTATATACATTAACAAAATGCAAAATAATTTTAGATGATCATGAGAAAATAACTAGTTTCTGACAAAGACTTTTCTTGATTATGTCAGCCAAAAAATTATCGAAAGATTTCGGTTCGATATCAGAGGGTGGAAAATGAAGTCTGAAATTGAGAATATATCGCAAGTATTTCACCAAACATGTAAAATGATTGGTGCTTTCATACGCTATGGACCAACGGTTCGCGGAAATGAATTGTGAAAACATTGAATAGAACAATGTTAAAAGCTCGCTTTTGCATAATACGTGACGAAAATTGACATGGTAACAAAAAAATATATCATTTTTGAAAAGGGAAAATTAAGCACTTTTTAAAAACACCCAATGAAAAAAGCACCTTTAAGTCCTTTTAAATATCGAAAATAAGCACCTTTAAGCACTTTTTACCACACGCACCATGATTTCAAATAAGACTGAGTAATTTATTTACCTATTTCTTTTTTGTTTTGATTGAGAATTATAAATTTTTGACGTAAAAGTCGTGTTACAGTGTCCAAATCCAGGTGAAAATTAAAATAACTAGATTAGAATCAAAATAGATAGATTTTGCATGAAGGTTCTAAATAATATTTCAGAGTATTTGAGAAAATTTACTAGATTTTATTGAAAAAATTTAAAGTATTTGAAAAATAAACTTTTCAAAGTTTTTTTTTTTTTTTTTTAGCACAGAAGAATTTTTAGTTTAAAATAAAATTTTATTCTAGATACAGTTAAACAAAAAAAAATTNAATTAAAAAAAAAAAAAAAAAAACATTTCATCTAGAACTCCATTAAATACATAGTATAATTATAAAAAAGTTTTCTGGAAATTTTAAAACTATGTCAAAAAGAGATAACCCCATAAATGTTGAAAATTTCTCAGTTTTTTACAAATTCAATATTGCATTTTTACAAATTTTTCCATTCTTCAGCATTGTACAAATGAGTACTGATTAGAATTATACAGATGGTGACTTTCTTTTTCAGATGCCAACTTGTTTTTTTAAATAAAGTAAATTTAAAATATTTTCACAACCTAATAGAAGAATCATTATCTAATATATGTTAATTTTTTATGTAGGATGCTTGAACTACTTACGTATGTTGACAAGGATCTAATCGGATTGTTGCAGACCCATCAAAACAAAGTGAGCAAGAGTCTTCACGTACACTCGTTTGTCTTACTTTTTCAAGTCTAATATGCCTATAAGAATGAAAATGTTAATGTTCAAAACATTTATGTAAAAAAATGGTAAACAACTTTAAAATATATCAAAAGCATAAATTGCTTGAAAAAATTAAGTGAATACTTGAATTTTTGTAATTCTGACTCAAAACTAAGCCAGGGGCATTTATTTAAAGAGTTAAGATTTTTTGAAAAATGCTTAAAATTATATTGATAATTAACAATATATTTTTAGAAAATGAATAAAACTTAAATGTTATTAAAAATAAAGGATTAAATTAAACAGTGATAACATTAAATGTGTGCAAATGCATGATTTAAATTTTATGAAACAAAAAGGGAGTAGAAATATAAAATTAACTACTTAAAATATGGCTAAAACAAACTAATCAAAAATTAAATTTCGCATAATTTTCTTTTCTTTTCTTTTTTTTTTTTTTTTTAGCTTTTGAAATGATAAAATTGCTTCAATAAGATTTAGTAACTTGCTCAACTGCATATACTTCAACTCATCGTTTAAAATGAAAAACAAAAAAACATTCACTACATGAAAAATCAATCTGAATTCATCTTATAAGGGAAAGTATTGTAAAGTGGCAAAAAAATAAATGTATCACCCTGAATAACTTTTGATTTAATGATCATATCTTCACATTCTAGGACTCAAATTTTAATGGTTCAAGGGGGTGATCTCAAATATTCTAATTAAAGAGTGAAGACGATATTTTAAGTTACAAATTCAGTCACAAAAAGTTTTTTCTCTGTATAAAATACCTTTTTGACAGATTCAGATTTTTAACCCCCAAAATATAAGGGGTAGCCACAAACTGTGAAATCAGTCAGACAACAATTCAGTCAGAAGAGCGGTCCTAAGTTAGAACCATTCATTGGTAATTTTATTATTTGCCTATTTTTCTCTCTTTCGAGAACTTTCTCAACGAATTTAAACAGTTTTAGACACAATAATAAAATTTGTTTATCCAAAGACAATTCCATGCCAAAAGCGACTTTTAGTAAATATTTAGTATCTTTTATTATTTTATCTAATAATAGTCGAAAAAAATTTTGAATTGTCAAACACACAATATTTTGCAGCATTTCAAGGAATGTAATTAATTTTACATAGTAAAGTACAAAATTTGAGCGAAAACGGTCCAATAGTTCTAAGAAATCAAATTTTAAAAAGTAGTAGTGTCGAATTTCAAAATGTATGCACAAAGTGCATAGAACCACACGAATGATTATAATTATTTGTACCACCTAGTAGAGGAATTTAGCAGTCAGTATTCGTAGTAACAACAAGTATAGCTATCAACTACACTTATTGCAGCAATTAACATTTTACTGTATCAAATAACATTTCAGGTTACCCACCCAGGCATGTGCTAGAGTTAGGCATCTGACCTCTATACCTTACATTTGAAAAAGTAACCAAATTTTATAAAAAAAAATTTTATAGCTTGAATATGCAAGTTTAATCAACTAACAAATTAAAAAGAAAAGAACTCAAGATGAATATTATCCAATTTCTCTAACTTAAGAAAACATATATTTTTTAGTTATGAAAAACTAAAACTATAATAGAAGCTAGTATTTAAAAAAAATTATAATGACATTGAATTGAACTTGTTTAGTTACAGATTATTCATTTATTTACTTATTGAACAAACTAGAAAAAGTTACCTAGGAAGTATAATTGTTTCTTCGTCGGGCAAAGTGGCACAGTTGTTGAACACTTGGAAGTCAACTCCTGATGGAGGGAATTTGAATGGAGTACGGCCAAAATTAAATTCACACTGCTGGAATGACATAAAGCTAGCGGCTGCAAAAAATCCTGACCTATAGACATAAATAAAATTAGTATAACCATTGGTAGACGTAAATTTATGTAAGTGTGGTTTATCCAATATTATATAAAGGAGGAGTCCTAGAGTATAATTTGCTTAAACCTCTTTACTAAACACATATTTTGAAACATCTTAAGCCAACACAAGATTAATTAAATTTGTTTTTTTTTTTCTTTTTTGCATAAAAACCTATTTTACTGAACTAAGAAAATAATGTTTAAAAAAAGGTAATAAGCTGAAATTTTATAAATGCAGCCAAATATCTTTAAACAATTACCTGCATATAGCATCAACTTCTGAAATGCAGTGTTATATATTTCGACCATAGATCTTACATTAAGTTGAAATGCTAAACACGGCTTTCTTAACTTCATTTTATTTATGGTTTATTTCAGTCGACTTTTTACATCAACCTCGCCATAATTGACCAGTTTTACATCGATGGAGAAATGCTGATCATTCTAACATTTTATGAGTATTTTTTTTATAGAAAGTGTTATAAAAACTTTTGTTTTGAACTATATTTTGGTTTAAAGTTTTCTAAACTATAGCCACTTTAAAGTTTTTGTCATTTAATTTAAATTCATAATGTAATTCAAAACTAAAATAAATAAAAACAGGTATAAAGAACTTGTGAAATGATTTTTCTAAATTTACAAATATATTTGGAATTAAAAAAAAAAAAATGATTGAGAAAGTAGATCCTTGCCAGGTAGCTTTGGGACATTATGTCAAATAAACTAGCACATATATGCAACAGCAAGAAATGATATGGCACACAGAACTATTACTTCTTATATATCGTTAAAAAAACAAAAATATTTTCACACTATATAAAAAAATACAGAAATAAACAAATTTTACACTAAATAAATAAATTTTACTGCTAGCAAAATAATTGAAAATTGATGAAAAATGTGGATTTTATGAAGTGCAGATACGCCATTCCAAGTAACCTCCCACTACATGCCTATTGCCAGCGGGATCGCTTACATCCTCCAATTTTTTCAATCTCCATCTTAATCAAAAATAGCTCATACATATACCTTTTACATTTTATCCAAAGCTACTTTCCATGCTAAAGTACAAAACACAATATAACAAGCACTAAACAAGTTTTTCAAAGTAATTTTGTTATATTTAAGGTAAAATGTTAATGATAAAACATGTATTTTTAGTATTATTCACACTTCTGAAATAACATGACTGTAAGAGAAGTAACTTTAGATCTAACATTTTAGAAATGAAAAAAGTCAATTTATTATATTTGATTACAGATATCATTAAAAATAAACTTACACACACATGGAAAATAATAACAATAGAATACTCAGAGATGCCAACTGCTCTGTTTTATGTAAAAAAAAATTTATAAATTCTTAGAAAATTAAAACCTTAAACTCATAAAGTTTTATTTTAGGCAAACTTTGAAAGTTACACCAATGTATAACTGAAACAAAGTGGGATTTTATATGCAAGTTTAATTTACTTCTAGGATGTGATAGATAACTTCAAGTAAAATCAAATATCAATACTATATCAATAATGATACTTTGAAAAATAATTTTTTCTACCAATAGAAAATACTTCACAAAATAGAACAAGTTGGTATCTCATCAATTCCAGGAAGAAAAAGATTCTTTAAAAAAATTACCTAGCACTTTGAAACAACTGAGTGTATGGAGGCAGTGGTTTTCCATTTAAATAAAATATTACATATGATTTGCCAACATCTAACAAGCATCCCAGAATATCACCTGATTAAATAATACAAATAAATTACTTAAAGAGTACAAATGTAAAATTTAGATTGTCCATCAAAATGTTTAGGATCAACTTTAAAAAGCAAATATCACTATTTATAAAAAACAAATCTTTAATGATTATTCATTAAACAGGTTTTCCAACCCACCGAAAAAGAGTTTTCTTTTCAAAAACCTACATATTAACACTAGATAACTAAACTTAAATCATGGTAACTTTGCAGCTGATTATTCAACATATATACTACGAAATTAAAATGTGCTAATCTTTATATTTCTTTAGATTAAAGGAAATATATAACTTTTTTAAAAACTTCAACTATCTTTGAATAATACCGTAACATCCTTCTTACCACAGGCAAAAGTTGAGTGCCAATTTAACAAATGTTTAATTTAAACCCTTTTTTTTAATAATTCAATCTATATTTGTGATTAAGGAATATATTTTGGTGACATTTGCTTTATTTGAATTTCGAAACTCCAGAATATTTTTAGAACGTTTCTTGATTTAGAAGCACAAGTTCATTCTTATAAATTTCACTTATTTTAATTGATTTTCCACTTTTAGATATTTTTGTTTAACAATAACTGCCTATATTAAGATATCTCTGATATTTACCATCTCTCTCTCTCTGATATTAACCAGTTTTTTGAAAAATCGTTAAATATTTTATGACCAAATGGTATACTCCACAATGATGACTTTCTATTTCATTACAATTTTAAAAAGTTTTATCTTATTTTGTGTATGAAATTTTCGGAAATAAATATTTTAGATTGAAGTTTTTGTTAAATTACAAAGGAATATTTATACATTTTCATTTTAAAAGCATTTTGTAATGTTTATACAAGCCATTATTATTATTTTCCTATTTATAAGGGGATTTTTACCAAAGTTTATATACCATCAAATTCTGGAATCTATTTATGATAATCTAAATACATACATATTGAGCTGGACGCAAACATCCTGTTGGCGCATGCGCGCCATTCCCTAGCAGAACGAGATTAAATCATCACTTCTCCTATGAGACTCGATAAACATTAGATGTGGATAAATACCTCTTTAACCCTTTCGAAATCCACAATATCTCCAGCTGTTGTTATTGTTTATACCTAATGTTGTTGTTGTTAATAAAAAACAAAAAGTGCAGCTGGTTGTTGGTCGTTATTCACTAAATTATCAAGCGTGTTGGTTTTAGACCGACATTGTCTGGCACGTCGAGCACACGGAGCGCTCGAATCTAAATACATACTAAATATGATAATCTAAATACATACATATTGAGCTGGACGCAAACATCCCATTTAGAGAAGGGTATCAAAAATAAAAATTTTAACAGAAATTTTAAAGAAACCCTACATTATTTTAAAGAAACATTTAAAGAAACCCTACAATTAAAAAATTTTAAAGAAACCCTACAAGAAATAATATTAAAAAAATCTGTAGAATTCTTTTGCGTATTTAATGCTATGGGGATAAAAGAAAATTTATTATTAGAATTCATAATTCTTTTTTAAGTGTTCTAAAACATAGTTCTAAAAACATAACAATTATTTGAAGAAAGTGATTGTCTTGATGATTCCTGTAAAGTTCGAAATAAAATATTCTTGGTGATAAAAGTTGCAGCCTAAAATATGACTTAACTCTTCATCAAACATTGATTTAAGTTTTTCTTACCCTAAGACACAAGAGCATAAAAGTTGATAAAAAGTATAGAAGTGCCTCAGACAATACATTTTGTATTAAAATTTTTTTTAAGAAATCGATAATCATTTAATGAGGAATGTATAATCATATTGGTATATTCTTATAAAAATTAAACTTCAGTAGCTCTCAGAAAATAATAATTTACATTGAGAAGATGCATATAAATAAAAAAGTAAGGGCACGTAACTGTTTAGTATCATTTAACAATCATTACTACCCTTATGATAAACATTTCTATTCAAAGATTGATGATGTTAGTTAAAAGCAAAATGCTCTTTAATTCAACTCGTCAATTTTAATGACCGATGCGTAAAGTTCTATTGATTGCTCCATTAACACAATGTTATTTTAATATCCATCAGAACGGCCATTGATTCCAAAATCATAACAGAAATTTTGCTTAATATTTTTCCAAGGTAATCACTCCAAAAACAGGTGTTAATTATTTCAGAGTGTTCAAAAGAAAATTTTTTCTTTGACAATGAATCAAAAGAGAGCAAAAGTTTGGATGAAATAATCCAAACCATTCTTTTGATGTTACTGCTTAAGAGAGGGAGAAAGGTAAAGGAAAAAACATTTTTGCATCTCTGAGACGGAGCTCTATGTTTTAAAAATTCACAAACAAAACTTAAGCAAACTATGCTATCTATTTTAGAAAAAAAAAATTTAAGTAAGATTTTTTTTTCTCTCCTTAAATGTACATCATCAGAAAGTTAATTTTTGAGAAAATAGTTTTTGAATTTGAGGTTTATACTAACCCACTGAGGGTTTTTTCGATATTTTTTTGCAAGGTTATTACTAACCTGTTTTTATTTTAAAAAAAAGAACTGTTTCTTAATATAGCTTGATTCGTTACACCTCGTGACTGTCTTGGCTGAATGCTTTACTGCTTTAGTATATTTATTTTCATAGTTAGAATTTAAATATGTTTCAAAAATATAGTCAAGAAAATTTCATTATTGCAGTTTATTTGCATAAAATAATTAAAAAAAGAACTCTAAATACAGTATTTTTTTTAGTACAATTTGAATATTGATACTTGCCAGGTTTCCAACAGGAATGTTGATGAGGACTGCATTTTGCATTATACCAAATGAGCTGTCTACATCCATCATAAGCAATTGAATACTCATCATCTCCAATGCCATAGCCTTCCTAAAAAAATATATATTTAAGTACAGTTATAAAATAAGTACAGTTTGAGATTCACAGAATTTTTTTCATAGATTTTGTGCTGAAGAAAACCTTTAGGAGAGACCATTAAAACCTCTCCTAGCGACCAAGCATACATCTGCACCAAATGGGGAAAAGGTCAAAGAAGGAAACACAAGAAAAGTTTAAAATAAAAATTAAACAAAACAAATAAGTAGATTAAATTTTTATGATGTAAAATTAAATGCAAACTTAAAAAAAAAAAATTCTTTATTTATTTAAAATAGCATTATTATTCATAATTGGTAAATTTGTTTTTACACATAATTAAATTATATCATGATTACACATAATTATATTGATGATTTACTTTTAGAGGTGGAAGTTAAATTAGAAGAAAAAAAGTTTTTTTTTATAAAAACAACCATCTTGAACAAACCTCTTCTCATCTTTTAAAGCTAACTAAACAAAAAAAAAATAATAATAATTGTGTATTAATTTGAAATAGCTTTATCATTTATAATTGGTAAATTTGTTTTTACACATAATTATATCAGTTGGGATTATTTTTAGAGATGCTAAATTTTATTCAACGATCCCTCTTTTCATGACGCCAACAAAAGTGGCATTCCTGCAAACACTAACTAAAATTAAAATCGTTCGAAAAATTTTGTGTCTGCGATAACAATTTTGAAGACAAAGGAGGTAACCTCTAAGAATGACAAATCTCCATCAACAACCAATTTACTGTGGAACGGAGAGTGGTTTCGCTGTATATACTTATAGAATCAAAAATCTCATATAAAAGTCTGCCTTTTTTTCAAAAAAAAATATTCATTTATAAAACAATTGTACTTATTTATACTGAAACACATACAATAATATAGTTGTAATATGCTAATGTATCTTATAAAATTAATAATTGCTAATTTAAGAATCCCTACATTTTATATAAATTTCAGGAAAGAAATTGCAATTTAGTTACTAAAAAGCACAGTTTATTATAAGCACTTTAATAATACATAATAAGCTATGTGAGCATTTAGAAATATTTTTAGTTCAACATTTCTTTAACAACTCTGAAACAAACAAAAATATCGTTGATAATCTTGACTGAGAAGAACTGTGACAATAATTGAGAAGTGATGATTGCGGATGAAAATAAAACGTCATTGATGAATTTTGAAAGTACACTTAAGTGGCTGCGTTTTACCAATTACAATAAATTTTTAGATGGATTGCAATAATTTATTTCATGGATAAATCAAGACTATTCCTTCAAATTGGCTAATGTTTATCAATAATTTTTGTTAATCAATTCTAATAAGATAAGAGCCAGACATCCAGATAATATTGGCTTTCTAGAAACTATTACTTCTTGAATTTAAAAGCTAAAACAAATTTTTATTATAAATATCACATTATACACTTTGAAATATGCACATAAATATTGCATGTGTATTTTGAAGTATTATCAAATGTATAATTCATTAAAATAGTGAAGATTCTAAAATATAGCTCCTAGTAATTTAAGGTTGTTGTAATTAGAAGTTTAAAAACTGTAATAAAAATCGACTTGTGATTTTAGTCAAAAATATACTGTATAACAACTACCTACATAAGAAATTTAATCAGATATTACTAACGTGATTTAGGAACTTGCTGTTTCGTGTAGCCCAGCCAATTTGCATGACACCTGAAGTTACAATTGTAACTTCATAATACCAAACACCAGAATCTACTTGATAAGTACATCTCACACTTTCAAATGAAGATGCATCAGATCGGGCCTAAAAAAAAAACTTTGTAAAAAAAAAGGTTTTTATCCATTTCTAACATATTTAACTAATTGTGAATTTATAAAATTTTTATTAACAACAATTAACTGAAATTTATGTTAAGTGACGAGAATCATTTCTATTTCAATGTTTTTTCCCATCTTTATAATATGTTTTAAAATCATCTTCATATATTCTAATCAAAATTGATGGTAATTTACTTGTCAATTTTGTTAATCAAATCATCGATTTTTAACACAAGCTATCATATTAAAATAAATAAAAACGAGTCTTAAAGCTTGTTTCAATATAATCTTTTGTATAATTTCTAAAATAATGGGTATGTAGAAAGAAAAAATTTCTTTAAAAATTAAAATATAAACTAGAAATTAAATTAAAAAACTAAATGCGAAAAAAGTAAGACTATGAGAAAAATTAAATAAATAAAATTAGTTCTTGTTAAAAGAATCAAAAACGATTAGTACACTTCGAAGCAGAATAATTTAAAAAATTTTAAGTTGGAAGGATATAAAAACTAAAACTTCCAATAAAAATCAAGTCTCAATTTACAATGTATTCACTTATCTATTAACATATAGCTAATACCCTTAAGCTATATAATTTAATATATAAATGAAATCACTAACATTTAAATAGATTAACTATGGATTACAGTATTTATTACAACTTACGGTTAGACCATCAGCTGATATTTTCAAATATTCACTAACATCATTACTATTGAGCATAGCATTCAAGTTACTTCTGTCAATTGATTCATAAGTAAAAGGCCTATCCTATAAATATGTAACAAAAACAAAATAAGTCAGAAATAGTAAAAGTTCAAATTGTTGTCAAAATAGAGAAAGTTCACACTATTTATAACTGTAAAAATCATACTGAAAGTTTTTTGCTTAGATCTTAAAATTTTCAATAATTTCAGCTTTAAATAAAAGATTTGGAACAATCAAGATCTGACTTAAAATAGAGACAGGTAAAATATGAAAGAACTGCTTAGCATCAAAAAGCTTTTTAATCACAAACACTATCCCCTAATACTAATAACAATGTAATGCTAGCAAAAAATTATACGGAAAAGTCAATAAAACTTTTTTCTTTTTTTTGCCTACATCATCGCCTTTAACTTCTGTACAAACTCGAAATTTAATTTAACTACTTTAAATAAAACTGATAGAAAGCTCAAGGCATTGATTATCAATTTAACAACTTTGAATCACAGGCTTCTTTTAACAATAATTATATAATGCAAACAGAAAGCTATAAAGAAAATATATTTTGAATATAATATGCTGAAAAATAGATTTTTCATATTTTTATCTTGAAATTTAAAGCACATCTGTTGCACAAACTCAAGATTTAATTGAAATTTACTCTAGAGGAAACATGTAAGACTACAAAATACAATTTAAATAGGTAAAAAATAACAAAACTTAAATCTACCTTTTTGATAACTGCAGTTGGATCCCCACATGAAAAAGAAAATAAACTATCAAATTAGTTCATCTTAAATACATACATAAAAAAATTACAAATTTTATGATGCAAAATATATGGCACAATAATTTAAATGTGATAAATTTTTATTTTTCAGCTTTTCATCCCTTTAGTGGGTCGATAAATGAGTAACAAGCATGATTGAGAACTAAACACTGGGGGTTTCGCATTCGGCTGACCACCTATCCGGAACGTCTGCACCCCAGAGCCCAAGGTCAAGAAAACTGAGATGGGCACAGTAGGCCTTGGCCCTCGATGGGCTGTCGTGTCACTGAGTTTAGTAGTTTTAGTACATTTTTATTTTATAATGATCACAATAAAATTAAAGTGTAACTAATCATATAGAGAGAATTTCTCCTTATTCCATATTTGCATTTGAAATAGATTAAAATCAGCAAAGGAACTTAAAAAAAAGGAGCACCTGTTCAATGCAACCAACAAATTCTTTCTTGCTGTTTGTTAAAGTACAAAAATTCAATATTTTTATCATTGAAGAGAAAAGAATTAAACCATTTACTCGCACTTAATTTAATTTAGATAATCACCTGCATATATTTCAACTTTGTACCTCATTACTTAAATAAAAACAACATCTTTTTATTCATCTTATTGATTCAGCATTTTAAATTTGAGATTGTCAATTGCAAGGGACAATACAAACAATTATGGAATTTATACTGTTTATTTTGTCATTGGCACGAATTTCATATCTTTCCAGGAAAAGACTCTCAGGCGCATTAATTGTCATTTCCTCCAAAAATTTGACATTTAGAAACTACAGTCAGACTTCTATTTTGTGAATTTCTCTGTTTTGCGATTTTTTTTCTCGAGAAACCAAGAACATTTTAGAAACTTCTTCGCAAAATAACTATCAAATAGTGAAGTGACATTCTGTTTCCATTTTCTTGAGGTTGGCAGAAGAGCAGCTACATACAACAGTTAAACAAATGCTGTTAATTATTAAATTGTTCATGTTTTAAACAATGCTTATTTTGTTCAGATAATTCAAACACAAAAGGAAACAAAGAATAATAAAGCACTTTTGGAACAGCAGCATCAATCTGGAATAAGTGCAAAAAGTAAATCATTTCTTCATGCCTATAAACTGTCAAAGATAATCAAAAATAATCTAAATGTTATAATTACATTTTCAGAAATCATAATTGAAAGAAACCTAACGTTATGAAATTAAATTACTAACATTTTTAAGATCAGAAATAAAAAAGTGTATTTATGAAAATGTTTTTTTTCTAAAAAAATAAATAAGAAACTAGTATAATAAAATGAGGCTTTACGTCTGCAATGATTAAGTACCTGTTATTATAATTATTAGCTATAGTTATTGGTTATAGTAATTCTTTCTATGTCACTCATAGTTGTTATTACAAGACTAGGATATACAATTCAACAATAAAATTAAAAAATTTATATGTTTAAAAAAATTTCAGTGTGAATTTTAACAAAAACAAAGTTCAGGGTATTTGCTACATTTTAGATTTTCAAATTCATGAGTTTTCATGACTAATTCCAAGAATTTTTCATGACTTAATGAAGTTACTATTTTCTCCGACAAAAACACAACAATAAATTTAAAAAAGCATTATAATAACATTCACTGAAATGATAGGTACAACCACAACTGATATACTCTTCATATTTATAAATTTAAAAAACAGAGTAAAGAAAACGTCGAAGCAATAAAATAGCTGGAAAAATTACAAAAGCAAATAATTTTTTTTCTTGCAGAATTATATTCTAGATCAGTGTTTCTCAACGGGGGCGTTGGGAGTATGCTGAGGGGCGGTGGACTTGTTTTGGGCGGCAGGGGGGCGTTAGGTATGTTTTGGGCGGCAGGGGGCGATGAGCAGATCATGTTATTCAAATTTAATTTTAATACTCCCAAATAAAATTATTAAATTAAGAATCATTTAGTAAATAAAATTATTCTAAAATTAATGATAAAAAAAGATTAAATTAATATAATAAATTTAGATTATCTGATACAACATTAGTACCAACAGTAAAACGAACTTATGCAACACATATTCTCCGACCCGAATCACCTCAGCACAGCGCATGAGTCAGTAGTTTTTGCCTCTGATATTCAAGACATTTGGGGAGAATTAAAGTTCACGCACTTTTTGTAAAAATGTTTGATTTGACCCATGTTTCTTATGATGGTTTAGTTTGCTTTCTAGCAGTTTTTTACCCAGTTTCGATTCGCATTCCTAATTTGTTCGACAGCAGTTTTTTTACCCAGTTTCATTGTTTATTCGGCCAGGTACGTTTGTGAATTAGTTCTTAATTGTAAATTATTTATTAATTTGAATAAACAGTTGATTTTCTTTCATTCGTATTTTACTGCCACCAACAATGTCGGTTAACATAAAGAAGTATATTCAATACAGTGCCACGTACTTGAAGTTTAGATTTGTTCAATCGCTGTCGAACTCTCAACTACCCCCATGAATTTATTTTATAACAAAGTTTAATATAATGAGACAATGGAGCCTTCCCGTTAGCAGAAGCATTTGCAAAATACTCATTCTCTCAAACAAAATAAGAACATCAAAGACAAGTTTCGGAAGGCACCTTTAGCCTCTGGCTTACTAACAACCTAATCACAAAAATGCGATGATGGTTTGATAAGTTCTTATAATATATCAAAATTAATTGCTAAATCTGGGAAATGTCATACCATCGGCAAAGAATTGATACTGCCGCTGTTAAGAAAATTTTAGGAACAGTTTTACACTATCCAGCCTCATCCGATTTAATCAAAAATATCCCTTGCAATAGTGGGTCGACATGGTGGGTTTTTCGCCGTTTTGAAGAGGGTGGTACCAGATATTTTAGCAGTTCACTGCGTGATTCACAGACAGTATTTGGTAAGAAAAATCTCAGCGACCGTTTGTATCAGTCATTGCAATATGTCATATCTGCTGCGAACAAAATTGGTAGTAACGTTCTCAACGATTCATTACTCAGACAGCTGTTTAAAAAAAACTATGAAGAATATCGCTTGCTACTACACCGTGATTCGCTGGATTTCCAAAGGAGCCTTGTCTCCATGGGTTTTTGAATCTTTTCGACTCTGTGCTTGAGTTCCTCGAAAACAGAAGCTCTGAGAGACAGATTGCTAGAATTTAAGATAGACGTTGGTAGATTTATATGCAAAATTTAATGGCGTTAATTTGCAACTTCAATTTGATCCCTACGAAATCAGCTATTTCTACATTTCTAAAAAAACTTATTTTTTGGAAGCAGAAATTTGGTAGGAATGAGTTCAACCAATTTCAAATCTTATCGTATCTTGAAAAGAATGGCGAAATTTCCTCTAATGATACACAAGAATATAGTTAACACCTTGACTCTTTGCACAGGGACTTTTCTGACCGTTATAAATGTGTTTTGTTCTATTTCCTTCAATGGGTTATTAATTCTTTTTTGAATATTGAAACAGAAGAGGTTCAGATTCAGGAGGAATTGATCAAACTTTCAACTAATGAAGCTTTGAAATGGTGATAACTCACAGAATTTTTGCTTCAAGGTAACATCAGTCGCCTCTTCTCTGGACTTTCAAAATTCATTCTTATTTACAAAATAATTTTTAATTTCCTTCCCTTTCTCCTACTTCGTCAAACGTGGATTCAGTGCTGTTATGGATCAAGTCACAAAAAAGAGAAATGGACTCGAAATGATGCAACGAGGGGACTTGCGTCTTCACCTCAGCAAAAACATTGAACCGAACGTTAAGAAATTGGCTATGAACCATCAAGTACAATCATTCCACTGACATAGTAACTTGATTGTTTCGTTAATACTACTATTTTTATTTTTGGGTATTTTTTTTAATTATCTAATTAAGAACAAGTGACTCTTTTTAAGCATCTTTTAAGCAGTTTTCTTTGTTGAACTTATTTTTTTCATTACCGTATTTATTTTTATTATGACAAATAGACTGCGATTACCTGCTGGGAGAAAATTATAGAGTTAACGTACACATTAAATTTAAAAAAAAAAAAAAAAACATGCAAATTTAGCACTTAAAAAATTGCCTAAAAATACATCTTAGAATTCAGCACCCTCCCCCCGTCCTCATGCTCTAAATAACTGAATTATCACAAAGGGGGGCGTTGAAATGTTTTTAGCTTATTAAGGGGGCGGCTACGTTAAAAAGGTTGAGAATCTATGTTCTAGATACTTTTCTTGTTCATCGGAAAGGAAAGAAATACTCCCGATTCTTCTGTACTCATTTCAGAATAAAAAATTTCCTCAATGACTGGTTTGCTTCAGCTAAAATTTTACATTGATAAAATAAAAAAATAAAAATAATAATAAAAATTCTGAAATCACAGAAGTTTAAAAGATAATTCACTCTCGAAATGATGCCTTTTCTTTCATTTTTAAAAAGAACACCATAATTTTTAAAGAACATGATAAAAACATTTTATATTTTAATAAAACAAGACTGTGAGTGGGGATTTTGTTACACATTCAGACATTCGAACAATTGGGGGGAGGTGTAAAATCCATTTTGAAAATTAGATTTTGCGTAGATTTAAATCCATGACTTTCCACGATTTATTTTTTAAAAAAATAGTTAAAATCATGACATTTCATGACAAATTTTGTCCAATACCAAAATTCATGACTTTCCAGGTGCACGGATACCCTGAAAGTTACACCAATATAATATTTATAAAATAACTTTTTGCAGAATTAGCAAATAAAGTCTTTAAAATATTTTTTTCCAGTCTTAATTTGAAAAGTAACATAAGGATTCAAAAATTTTATCAAGTAAAAATATAAAACTATCCAGCATTTAAAAGATTATCCTGCAAAAAAAATCCACTAACATTAATAGATTGATATGAAAAAAATAATAACTTACACAAATTATCTAAACACCACTGCGCACAAAATCCTACTTGCTTAAACAAATAATTGGAGCTATTAACAAAAGTTTCTAATCTTTCTAATGGATTTTTAGTTTTGGACTTGATGTACTGGTTAATGGTAGCCTTATTGTCGCCTGAAAAAGAAAAATTTAAATGTCAAATCTCGTCATACATATTAAGTAGATAATATCGGCAATAACAGCTAATTGCCTAATTAAAAAAGTTCAATTTAAAAATTTGAATAAGAATAACTTATTACGTAGTTCAATACTTTTTAAAGTTTGTATTGGCATCAAACCCATTATAACAGAATCAAAAGGAGTGGTTGACTGAAGTAAATAAGAATCAACCCTAGCAACAATTTTACCTTGGCCCCAGTTGGGTTCAAAATTGGCTCAATATGGGTCCTAGAATGGCCTATATAAGGCCTACTTTGCCCAATGTAGAACCCATATTGGCTAAATAATGAATATAAAATATTGGGTGAATCTGACAATTTTATATAGGATCAATATTGGTGGTAAAGTGGCTGTAAAATATCAGGTGTATCGGAAAGTTCTATATAAGGCCAATGACGGAAAAATAAAGGTCCTTTAAACCCTTACTGAGCCAAGATTCATGAGTATCGCCCCAATGAGGGCCCAAGTTATTTTGCTGCTAGAAAAGAAGTTTCATCGTTATTCTTTATACAGTTTTATTTACTCTAAGTACTTATACTCATCTTAACTAAACAAGTATAAACATCATACCTTTTCACTAATTATTTTATCTAAAATTATAAACATTAAATAACAAAGAAATATAATTCAATTTAGACACATTTTAGTTAGAAACCATACAATTTATTTGCAAACCGAATGCATGGGAACAAAATGTTATTCACTAATAGTAAAATTAATTTTGTTTACTTTATTGTAAGATTGTGTACTCATTGTGTTTCATTATTGTTTATTTTAGTAAACAATTGAAACTTAATGTTCCAGTTGACTAAATTTTTATTATTTTATCGTAGAAGATTTTAAAGATATAAAAAGTGGCACTAAATATCGCCAATTTTGTTTAAATCCAAATCTTTTTTAATATAATAACAAGTATTAGTGTAAGATAACATGAAAGATTGAAACAATATAACAAAATCAGAAATTAAAAAACAAAAATTTCAAATATTTTTAAATTAATGTAATTATAGCAATTAATTTAAATACAATTCGATTAAAAAAAGTAAGTTTAAGTAATTTAAGATATTTTAAAAACTAGGAAATATGTAATGCCAATTGTGGAATTACAATATTTTTTATAATTTTTAAATTACTTTATTTTGAACAGAAATTTTTAACAGTTTTCATTGTAATTTTATTAATGGAGCACTGAAAAGCTCATAGTTTTTAGATCAATGTATAAGGAAAATTTTATAGCACTGTTGCATTAAAAGGAAACTGTATCAACAAGTTAATATTCCCTCATATAAAAATCAAAATTCATTAAAATTTGCAATCGATTTTAAGACTCCTTAACTTTCAAGATCAAGATGAAATGAAATTTTGCTCTTAAAATCAATAATCTGCATTTGTATTCATAGAAAAGGAAATAGGATAAAAAGTTAAAAATCAGGAGAGATAAGGACAAAATATTTTTCATTAGGAAAATCAGGACAACTACGAACCCTGAGAAGACAACAGGAAGATCATTGAGAAAATATTAATTGGAGAGGAATTTTGGAGAAAAAGGGGGTTCCTATCCATCATATTTTTTAACATTTTTTTCACAACATCAAAATTTTTTCATTAAGTTTTTTAGGGGTGTAAATAAATGCTTGTGACATTTGTGTATATTCTTATTTTTATGATTTCAATCGAATGCTTGCTCCTTAAAATTCTCAAACCTTAAAAAAAAATTTCACAGAATCAGCTTTCATGGACATAAACCATTTTTTCCCCTTAATCATTATTTTCATTAAAAAAATACCATTTAATAAAATATTAAATAAATTACTAAGTTACAAATAAACCTTAGTTAAATATATAATAGAAATTTATATAATATAAAAATTAAGTGAAATGAAAACTGATTTACTTGTTTGTGCAAACTTTTCCAAGGCAATAAGTGAAAATATAATCACTGATTTATGAAAAATCGGGTCCTAGTGGGAGGAAAAAAAGATAAAATTAATGACTTGAAACAAATAATTCAGAAACATAATGTAAAACTAATAAATGATGGAACTCATATCTCTAATGAGATAATAAGACTATAGATATTGTGAAGTACCAATGAGCTAAATTAACACTAACATTCACTCGTATTTATCATAAAAATCATTGAAACCAAATGTATTTATAAATACAAATTCAAACCATGTTTCAGTTTTACAAGCTATCAGTCAGAGATCCTTTAAGAGAAAAAGATTGCTAAAACATAAGTGATTATGTTATATTTAAGTGTAACGCAATGATAATACTCCTTTTATATTAAAACAAAAGTTACTACTACATCACTGTTGTGTCAGAAAAATACTTACAATTGATTTGTAAGTATTTTGTAATAACATAAATTTCATGTTAACTTTTGTTTAATATTGATGGTATATGCAGCTGGAGGAAATTTGAGAGCTTTTAGCAGTCAAATAAAGTACAAAAACTATACGGCACTATTAACTATATGTTTAAATTGGCTACAAACTTTCCATTCATGATTGACATCAAATGGACTGTAATTTAAGAGTTTTCAGGTTAATTTTCAAATTATTAATTTTGAAGATATTAAATTTATGTAAGATTTTTCTGAATGAAATTTTTTTTTAGGATATTCAAAAAATAATAGAAGTTTCAAATTGATCACCATAAATGAGTTTTCGTTCCTTAATTAGTAATATTAATTATATAAATAATCAAGCAATCAACTGAGCAACTATTTCGATATTTTCTTATAAATTTTCCCATTTTTATGGAATTTTTTAAATGTGCAAAAATCAGGAAAATTTTGATTAAAGCAAGAGCTTAGGAGAAATGGACAATAACTAGCAGAGTTAGTAGCTACATAGCTATATTGATGCATGAAAAGCAAAAGCATTAAAAAAATATTGAAAACTATTTTGGGATTTGACAACCAAAAAGCTTTCATATTTAATAAAGATCAGATGCTAAGAACATTAAGATTTATTTCCCTATTAAATTTTAATTTTTTTAAATCTATTTCTTTTTAGTTTCTAATTTTCAACTGAAAATCAATTCTAATGAGAATCTTGCTCCGCATCTTTATTCAGAAATTAACTTAAGATAAAAATGTGCTTCAGAAATGTTTTATATAATTTTTGAAGCAACAGATATACAAAAAAGAGTTTTTACACTAATTAGAAATAAACTAAATTACTAAAAAAATTAATTCAGAATATTTATTTCTTTGAATTTGATGTAGATCTTTTTTATCATAAATAAACAGACTTACTAGATTTGTAAAAAGAAATTCCATCACATCATTTGTTAAAAGTGCTGTACTTCCAGGGCCTATAAATATATTCAATTTAAAAATAAATAAAAAATATGTATACTTCTAGAAAAAATATTGAATATATATATATATATTTTGTACCTGCTAATTTTTCTGCTATACAGCCCAGAATGACACAGATGTTCCTTTGACGAGCTGGACATAATTTCCCATTATTAGCTTGATGTCTTGATAAATTAAATATTTTTGCCATCTTCTCTAATAATTCCTAGGAATGAAAATTGTAGTTACAATTTAAATGCATTTAAAAAAGAAAACCTCTGTGATATAATATATAAACATAATCACTAGTCACACAACATTCATCTAAGCCCCATTACTATTCTTTTTCACAATTTGCGTTTTAAAGCAACAAGAAGTACATCTGCTGTTTTTTTATATTATTTTTATTAGCTTTTCTTATTGATACATTAGCTCAGCAGCACATTTTCTCTTAAATAACGTAAAATATAATCTAGTAAACGAAAAACTAAGTCAGTTAAAATTTTAAAACACTTCGATTTTTTTTTTTTTTTTTTTTTAAAAATTGCGCACATTTTAATTTAAAGGATTCAAGATTTAAAATATTTGAGCCCAATTTATTAAAAACTGGGATAATTTGTTTGTTAAAACAAAAGCTTTAATAGATTAATAGATAGAAAAAAAATCATTTAAAAGAATTATGACTAAAATGGTTTTTTAAGAAACCCTCTCCCCTCTTTCCAAAGTATCTATATTAAAGCAGTACAGTATTCACGCAGTTTTAACAAGTACTAAATAAATAAATATAATAATGTATAGTTTCCGTATTAGTATTTGGAACAGATTAAAACTGTACCAATTAGCATAATACCAGTAACGCCTATTATCAAAACTAATTAAGAATCATTGTCATTAATAATAGTACAACGATTTTTTACCTCTCTTCTAAAGAATTTAGAATAATTTCTCCATTAATTTTACTTTTTAATACAGAGTTTATTTTTATTTCAATTAGTAGCTATTAGCAAGATCAATTAAGAATAATTGGCATCAATAGTTTAGCAATTCTACACGCTTCGCTTAAATGAATTAGTACCATTTCTCCATTAATTTTGCTTTTCTGTACATAGTTTTCTTTTTTTAATTCCTTTAATAAATAATACAAAAATACATTAAACATCAGTGGCATCAATAATCGCATAGTGAATTTTATTAACAACAAATAAACTCCCCTAAGCAAATGAGTACATTTTCTCCATTAACTTTGCTTTTTAGGGCATAGATTATATTGTTTACTTCAATATGAACTTATTACCAAAATTACTTAAGAACTTATTACCATGAATGGAGCTAAAACTGCCCTTTCCCTTTTCCTAAACTGTCTAAATTTTAGGATGTTAGCCCAAGTTCAGAAGTTAAGAGACAGACACACAGAAAAATACTTCATTTCATTATTAAAGATAACATTATTTTCTTGGCTGAACAATAAAAAAAATACTAATATAATGATAAAATTTGATCCTCAGAAATATTCTCTGTCACAATTATTTTTAAATAAACTAGGTGCTACGGAACAAGGTATTAAATAGCAATATCTAGGTATTAACATATGCAGATGTATAAATTAAAAATAATATTATTCATTTTATAAAAATAAATCTCAATCTTATTCCCAAATTTATGGAAAAAATATAAATGGAAGAAATATAGATAATGGATCAAATTATATTCCCTGCCATGAGCATTGCTGTTAAAATAAGAAATGTTGGTATTTAGACAAATAAATATAGATTATTAAAAGAAATAAAAACTAATGATACTTTTGTAGGTAATGGACATTCATCTAATAACAATGTTATAACAGCGGGGCCCAAAGGATCGTCCATTGGAACAACATGAGCTAGTGAACGAACTAATGTTAGCCATCCTATCTCTGAATCAGCAATCATGTGCAGTTGTGTCATAGATTCAGGAGGTTCAATATCACTGAAACAAATGAAATGTAATTAGAGCCATAAATAGAAACAGGACTTTAGGAAAATTCATCAGAAACTTTCATACGATGTTGAATATTTACATTCAAGTTTTGCTATTTAAACAATAATATGCTAATACAGTAGAAGATCTTCATAGCGCAAATTTTGAAGCCTGAAGGTTTGCATTTTATGGAATGTTGTGTTATATAGATTATTCCACCAATCTACTAAATATGGCAATATTAGTCTGGAACAGATTTTAGATACAAATACTTAAAAAAAACTATGTACTTAAGTATTTATTGTTTTCAGAAGAAGAAAAAATTATAAATTTCTGCAGCATAATAGCTAGTAACAAAGAAATTAATCAATTTTGGTTTGTTCAGACTTTGAAATTTTTATTTCTTAGCAAATAATTAAACGGATAATATAAAAAGTTAATAGTTCTTGCATAGTTATAGAGACTTTTTAACTGCAAATTTCATTGTTTATACCCAAAAGCTAGTATGTTTAATGGAGAATTGTGATTTACAGAAACATGTTAAACAGATCTTCTACTGTATTTTAAAACCATTTTGTGAATATTTAATTAAAATGTTAAATGTAAATTAAAACAGCTAAAATAAAATACGAGGGTAGTTAATTTATTTAGCTCTAAGTGTATTTGTAAAGTTCTTTGAAACCACCTTTTTTTTCCTCATAAATGATATGCCACTGATAAAATAAATAGTCTTTTATCCCCAAATTTAATCTGAGTCATATCCCCAAATTTAATCTGATTTAAATAAGTAGCGGGGCACTGCATTAAATTTATTGGTGAAAAATGGGTTACAGAAATCAAACATTTTTAGCAGTAGGTTTTCTGCAAAATCACTATCTCAATCCAAAATGTGTTTATAGCTTTAGATACTGAGAGCAGAAAACAGTTTAGGTTAAACATAACTTCTTTACATTTTCTTTCAATTTTTACATTTTCAAATCTTTGGCTGTTAGCAGCAATACACACAAAATCTGCAAATTTAAACTATGTAAATCATATAAAAAATAGTAAATCAGCTGTAGGACATTTAAAAGTTGTTTTGTTTATAAAACATATTTTTCAATTTTCACCCACTTACTAGAAAACTTGACAAAATAAGCTAAGATTCTATGCAGGTGTTGATAATTAAAATTAAATTATTAAAATCACCAATTTAAGTCATGATTTTAATCACTTAATATTTTTTTAAAAAATCATTCATTTCAGTAACTCAAACAAAAAAAAAATTGATAGATTAATTCATAACATATCAAAAAATTATTAAGAAATGATAAAACAATTTAAAATATTTTACGTGAACATTAACACAAAAACTGATTACTAATAAACATATAGAAAACTAAATAAGCAGGGGCTTAACAACTTTTTTAAAAAATAAACATAAGTAAAGATTAAAAACTTTAAAAATCAATGAATTATATTCATTCAATATTTAAACTTGCAAAGGAAAAAAAAATTATTTTAATCAAAAAGGGATCATACATTTTTATTTTATAATTCTTTTACATGCTAGTTCTATGCTTAGCATATCCATTCACAAAACATGTGAGAATCAGAGTGATTAAATTCTTCAAATACAAAATGAATTTATACAAGATTTACTTACTTATCTACAAAAGTCCTAATAACAGACAATGTTTCCATGACTAACTTATCCACAGACTGTCTTGTAACCATAAGATCCAAAATTCTATGAACAGGGTCATAGCGTTCTATTGGTGGTACTAAATGATCAGTTTCAGCAGATAAAGAATTCACTGAGTCTCTAGGGTTTTGACGTGCAATTGTTTCTTCATCTGACTCAGATTGCCTATCTTTACAGATGCAAATACCCATATTTATTTAATGAATTCTAGATATTTAGGAAGAAAAAACTGTAGTAAACTTTGTTTCATTGGATATGGTTGAAAAATCACCATTTTTGGCACCGTTTTAGTTATTTTAGCATCTCATGTCCCGTAACAAAGAAAAATTAAAATTAAAGAAATATTTGATAAATTGCCTATACTATTAACAATTTTAATTCAATGACATTGCTCAATCTGTTTTTATTCTTTCATGCACTGGTTCCAATTTTAATGTTTTCTACAATGTAGGAGCAAGCACCAAAATTCAGAAGCTAATTAATAGTTTCATTAGACAAGGTACAAAAAGGCCTCAGAGTTGTAGACGAATCCTTTTGAAAATCAAAACCTGAAAAAATACAATTTCTTTTAACAGTGTAACTTTTTAACAAAGCTAATAAATTCATTTGCATAATTATATAAAAGTTAGATTATTTTTGATGTTTAGGCAAAAAAAGATTAATCAGTACAACAGGGAATGACACATACACTAATTTTCAAAAACTCAATATTTATTAACTACTTTCTCTAGAGCCATCAGAAGGTCATGCCAAGGAGAAGGTTTACATGCCTCCCCGCATTCTAAGGACTCTCTAGATAGCCATGTCCGATAAAAATCAAAAAGACTATTTTTTAAATAATTATTAAAATTTTAATATCTAAAAAATTCATACCTATTTATTATTAAAAACATTGTTTTTGATTTCATCATTTCAGAAGTAATTCATCTTATAGACAGATGTATTAAAACTTTCATTTGAAAGCAAAACACAGCAACAATCTTCTAAAATAGTCCTTAGATTCCATAGTGAAAAATAAGGATCACTATGGAAATAGACATTTCCATAGTGAAAAATATAATTTTATTAGGATTTAATCAACATACATTTAACGTATATAAAACATCTAAGATCATTGATAGCGTGCATGAGGAAAAGAAAATCGTCAATTATGACGATGAACAGGCATTTATTTTAAACAAATAGAGAATGCTTCTGTGCTCTCTTTTTTAACCAAACCTTATTAGACTACTTGACTATTTTTAATCTTGCTTCTAAAAAAAATTAAGTATTTGGACAAATAAAGCATAAGGAAGATGAAGTAATTTATCATTTAAGTATTAAAATGTAAATTTTTAAAGTTTACTTGAGCATATTCCTTATAATTTACAAATTAACTACCTAAAAAGAATATTTTCTAATAAGTTAAACACAAATAACTTTATATGACAATTCTTTTATTTATTAGATTGAATTTCATAAGTTCAAGAGAGAGATCTTACATTTAGTTTTATAAATTATTACTATTTCAATATATTTTAATTTCTATTATTTTCTACATATATTCCAGTTTATTCTTGGTAAAAAAATTTATTGTCAAAAGATCATATACAAACTTTTCTAAAAGAAAAATAGTAATAATCATAAATATAGTATATAAAGTATAAATTGGTATAAATTGTAGTATAAATTGGAAATGAATTAGAGAGATATTTCATATTTAAAAAAATGCATTCTGAGGAAGTATTAAACTCTAAGAATTTTCTGTACCCCTGCAATGAATTACACTAGCGATTTTGATTGCAAGATTTCCAGAAAACAACGAAAGAGACAACTGCTGCCAAACTCAGTAGCAAAAAAAAACTTCGAGCATCAGATGTAATTCCTATTGAACTTAAGCACAGTAGGCATTCTCAATCCATCCATTGACGGGCCTACAAAGTTTTGTACCTATCAGATTCGAATTATTACTTTTGTTTGAATCTTGTTTTTACTAAACTAACGTTAAAATAAGTTGCCAGGAATTGCTAAGAACTGTTTTTTATCACACTATTCACTTTTTTTTAAAAGGTAGCCCAATATAACACAAACTATGAAAAAGTTAAGGACTATAGTTTTACTACTCGTGGAGCCCTACTTTAACCACTAGATTTAGATCATTGTAATATAACATATCTATCCAAGTTTTATTTTATACCTTTTTACAATTAAGATTTTGTGACCTCATCCAATGATTACACTTCTCATCCAATTAACTCTTTACTCCAGGCATCACCATACTACTACCACTTTCAAAATGATTTTAAAAAATACAATAACCAGCTATAGTTGTTACTATAACTTGTCATGTTTACCAATAATTTGTAAAAAAAAAAAATTCATTTTATTACGATTAAATTTATACCCCAAAACATATTAAAGAAGTTTTAAATACATCATATACCATAGATGCATCCAATTTTGATACTTTTTCATTGTAGGGTCAAAATTGGTCATTTTTAACACAAACAATGTCTTCATCTAACAAAAAAAGACTTACATGCCTCAGATAAAGTACAAAAAGGTAATAACATAGTTTCGAATTATTTTTAACCCGCAAAAAACTGTTCTTTTAAAAAAAAATACACAAGGCAACTGTGGTAAAGTATTAACTAAGTTCAAATAATCAAAAATCTATCTATATTTTTTTGTAACAGGTAACATAAGAATATTTGCAAGCATTACTTTTGAATTAACACTGGAAAATCAATTTGACTTCAGATATTTTTTCAAAAATATCGTATACCTGTAAGCATTCAACGAGTTAGAGTACAAAAGGACTTGAAGAGAAATTATTTGACAGATAGATAAGTAAGTACACGCAAGATAAGATGAGATAATCAAATATAAATCTTAGCTAATGCAAATATTCTTTTTGAAACTTGAGGCTAAGTTTCAAAAACAGTGATAAAACTTTTAAATTACGTTGGTAAATTTTCATATCTTACTTCTAACGTAAAATCAAAATTATACGTTAAACCGATAATTTTTCAAATAAATTCAGTTGAAACTAAATTTAATACAATTGTAAAGAACTTGAACTTAAAGCAAGATAAACTACTTTTAATTATTAAGTGCCAATGCCTGAATTACTAATCACGAAGAGGAAATATAACAAAAATTAATTAATGAAATATGAGCACAAAAGTTTAAGAAAGTAAACATAACTGACTTTTGTTAAATTAGACGACAAGATTTATTCCATATTTTCCGATTTTACATCAACATTCATTCTTCTTTAACAAATATTCCGCATAATGTCAACATCGAGGAAAAACTGCTTAACAAAAATAACATTAAATAACTAAAAAAAATTAAAAATCATCAGCAGAAGAGTCATGCACATTGAAATCGAAACAGTTGCCATAGATAATTTATTTCATATTTCCTCTTATCAGGTTCAACATCGATAGTTCAAGTTGTTTTATTTGATATCGATATACTTTCAAAGCTGTAAGCTCTATATTTAGCTTTAGAAAACAAGAGGTTACAAGTGAAAGGAATACAACTCCATTTGTAATTTCAAAACAAAAACAAACTAGTCCTTGCCGTATTACAAACTAGTTTGTTCAAAAATATCAATCATTTTATTAATTAAGTTTGCTAAATCCAAATATTAATCTGCAATGACAAGCAAATCATTAATCCCAAGATATGTGGTTTTTCAAAGTCGCTAAGAAAGACCACACGTTGAAAATTTTACTGTGTTTTAATGAATTATGAACATGTTCACTCGCTTAAATATTCGAGCCTATAATTCACTATATAGAGGCACAAATAGCTTCATCAAATTAAATTTTAAGTTCCGCAACTTATGTACGAAAATAAATGAAGATTTACTAAAATTGCGGAACATTGGTATCATCGCCCATATAGATGCTGGGAAAACAACTACAACTGAACGAATGTTGTATTATTCTGGCCGAACTGACATAATAGGCGAAGTTCACGATGGAGATACAGTGACAGATTATATGAAACAGGAAAGAGAACGTGGTATCACCATAACATCTGCTGCAATAACATTTAAGTGGAAGAAACATAAAATTAACTTGATTGACACTCCAGGGCATGTTGATTTCACATTTGAAGTCGAAAGAGCTTTATCTGTTTTAGATGGTGCTTTAGTAATTCTAGATTCTTCTGCAGGAGTTGAGGTGCAAACTTTAAAAGTTTGGGAACAGGCAAATCGTTACAAACTGCCTTGTGTAATTTACTTAAATAAAATGGATAAGAATAACTCTGATCTTGATATGAGTTTATTATCTATTAGGAATAAATTAAAAATAGAACCTTTGTTGTTGCAAGTTCCATTAGGCACCACTAAAAATTTTAGGGGCGTTGTAGATTTGATCCATCTTCAAAAACATGTTTGGAAAAATGATAAGAATGATGATGGTCAGTGCTTCCAAACTGAAAATTTAAGCCCAGAAGAAATCAAAAATTTACCATTAATTCTTGAAGGGAGAAAGACATTAATTGAAAATATCGCAAATCATGATGATTTAATTGCTGAAAAGTTCATTACTGACAATTTAAATTCAATATCATCTTGTGATTTACTTGCTGCTCTAAAGAGAATTACTCTTCATAAGCAAGCTGTACCAGTACTGATCGGAAGTTCATATAAAAACATAGGTGTTCAATTGTTAATGGATGCAATTTTGAATTTTCTTCCTAATCCCTCCGAATATCATAGAGGTTTAGAACAGCATTCTGAAAATTTGTGTGCCTTTGCTTTTAAAACAAATCATAATAAGAGTAAAGAACCTTTGACATTTTTAAGAATTTACTCAGGCCATTTGAAAGGTGGGCAAAGAATTTATAATGGAACTAAACAACAATCAGAAAGAATTGGTAAAGTAATGATACCACTTGCAGATAGTTTTGAAGAGGTAGCGACTTTACCGGCTGGTAATATTTGTGTTGTTTCTAATTTAAAGACGACTGTTACTGGGGACATATTATTCGATTCTGGATCTGCTGCCACAAAATTATATCCCTCATTAGAAAAAGGGTCAACTTCAAAAATACCAATGATTCATATTCCAGATCCTGTGTTTTTTTGCACAATAGAACCCCCTTCAATAGGACAACAAAATAAGTTAGATTTTGCCCTACAATGCTTGCAAAGGGAAGATCCTACTTTTCAGGTTGAGAATGATGAAACTATAGGTCAAACTATTCTCAAAGGCATGGGTGAGCTACATATCGATATCATTAAAGATAGGATTCTTACAGAATATGGAGTTGATGCTTATTTGGGACCATTACAAGTCGCATACAAGGAAACATTAAGCAAAGGAGTTGAAAATACTCATGTTCTAAATAAAACCATTGGTGGTTCCAAACATTTGGTAACTATGACTCTTAGAATATATCCTTGTCTCCCCGGTCATTTTCAGAAAAAGGTGAATGTTGTTGTGACTAAAGAAAACAATCTAGGCAAAATAAGATCAGATTATTTAAAAGCCATTGAATCTGGGCTTAAAACTGCTCTAAATAATGGGCCTCTTCTAAGCTTTCCCGTTATAAATATTGGAGTAGATTTGTTATGGCTAGAAGTTGCAAAGAGTACTTCACTTGCAATGTTGACTGCTGCTACATCTCAATGTATAAATGCTGCATTGAAAAAATCAACATTGCATCTCCTGGAACCAATCATGAATTTATCTATAGCTGTCAGTAAAGGCTATGCTGGTGTGGTAATAAATGATTTGTCACAAAAACGTAGCCAAATCTTAAGCATGGAAGCACGCCAAGATGTTGAAATTATTTTAGCAAGAACTCCACTTTCTGAACTAAAAGGATATAGTTCCATGTTAAGAGCATTAACTTCTGGAACTTGTTCATTTACTATAGAATTTGAAAGTTATCAAAAAATGGAATTACAAGATCAAAATCAAGCTATCAAGGATGTAACAGGATTTTCACCACTTTGAAAAAAGTTTTGTTTATATTTATAAATATATATAAATTTAATTTATAGATATATTTATGTTTTAAGTAAAAAAAAAATATTTGAAAAAAACACAATCACCTTTCTGTACAGTTATTAAAATCTCTTTAGCCATGATAATTTGTGGCCAGTGGTAATTTGTATTACCAATGTTTGTTTGTTTTTAATTCACCTATATTTATTAATAAGCAAGTTTAGTACTTTAATATTTTATTAGAAGATTTATTTTTTGAAAATCAGATCACATCTTTAGTATGGTTCAAACAAAAGGGAAGTTTTTTTTTTTCAAGGAAAAAAAATGTGCTTCCTCTTTTCTTACATAATCTAAAAACATTCAAAAAGCAATTTTAATTTTCAGAGTAATTTTTGTGTGGAAAAAAAAAATTACTGATTTTCAATGAAGACGAAACTTTTTTTTCCCCTTTCATAAACAAAAAGGAGCATTTTAAATTACAATTTGTTTATTTTATTTCTTCTCTCAGCAGAACACGCAATGTAGTATCTAGTCAAATGGGTCAAGCAAACCAAAAAATATTCGAATTTAGGGTAAGGAACAATAAATGTAACCAGTAATGTGCCAAACAAGAGAAATATTAATACCCTTCTGAGAAATTGACAATTGCTCAAGTATATTAGAGTAGAGCATGCAAGCTCAGCACACCAAGAAGTTATTAAACAGTTGAATTACTGAATCAAACTTTCAAGGATGCAATAAGATTTTCACCACATTGAAAAAGCTATTAAAATGTTTTTCTAATTAATTTATGTTTTGAGTGAATAAGACACTGTCTCATAAGGCTTATACTTTTTGTGCATTAATTCTAATCTCTATACTTACTGGTAATTTGCATTACTTTTAAAAAATTGCTTTACTTCTGTTTGAAATTCACTTATTTTTATTCATAAGTAGATTACTTATTTTAAAAAACTGAATGTTTTAAATTAATACTAAATATTTTTAAATATATGCGCTGAGAATTTTTGGGGAGTTTTTTAAAGCTGAAGTGAGGGGATTTGTTGGCTTTGCAAAATTCCTTACCTACCTGGCCAACAGAAATACTTTTCTGTTATGGAATATTGATGATAGATCGCAAAACATACAAATATAATTATTGAAAATAAAATCTGTAAAAATAATAAACGGTAAGGAAATACTAATACATTTTTTGTTTTCACATATAATTTTTCTTTAAAAACAGCAAATGTGCTAGATTCAGAACTCAGATAGCTTTCTCTGTTAGCGTCTGCCAAGTTAAACTGCTGATGACGTCAATACCGGACTATGAAGATGAAAGGTTTCAGAGGAAGAATAAGGAAAATAAAAGTCAAAAGATAAGAATCAGAGGGACAATCAGCCTGTTTTATTTCTGAACAAAAATAAACTGAGATGGCTAGGAGGTTAAAATTTGTTCGCCAAAATAGTAGGCTGTATTTTCAATGTTGGTTTATGGATTTTATGTAAATTTTCAAAGAGAAAGCTTATTATCGACTTATTTGAGGACAGGCGTATATAACACTTTTTTTTTTTTTTATAACCGTCGTTGAACAGTTGACCAAAGTTTGGATTTACAACTACTAATGTGTATTCTAAATAAATTTATTAAATGTTGTTATTGTCATATGCCATTGAGAAAATGGGTGTGATTGTTCTTGTTTTCCAGTGGCACCATCTATGGCCAAGAATTCGACTTCGTTCAAACCTATATGTCGCACCTGTTTTATTGGGCGGATCCATTCATTCATCCACAGATCGTAATTTTGACCTGAACCAGAGAACGATCAATCTCCAATTCAATACCCCCAGAGGTATGACTTGTTATGGGAACATGAATGACTTTGTGACCCGCCAGATTTAACTTGCACCAGCCACTATTTACTACACGGAGAGTCTTCAGCCGGCTTGATTCGAACACCCTTTCTCACGAACGTGAGTCCAGGCTATCCTGGCCAGAAAATATTGTAAATAAAAATAGCTTAATTCTTTATCAGAAAAAATTTATACCAATAATTTGATTTATTTGTAACAACTTAAAACAGTTATTGTGATAGTTTCCCAAGGGTTAAATGGTTGAAATCTGATACCTATCAAATTATTCCACAAATGCTGAAAAATTTACTTTATCTATTCTTTCATAATAAGGATTAATAAAAAAAAAAAACTTAAAAAAATCAATTAGAAATTTCCAAAAACAATATGTTTTTAAAAAAAAAAAACTATTAAACAATTTGATGGATAACTTCAGTGTTTTAATTTAACATTTCAGACTTAGAAAGCGAGTGTTAAGAATTTGAATACTTTTGACTATGAGACTTTTCATAATTTGAACACCATTTAACAGTTTTGTTCAAAAGTAATTTAGTTAATGATCCCTTAATACAGCATTTAAAAGTCCCTTGGTATGATTACTGTATTGATGATTTAATTGGAATCAATCAATTTCAAAATCAGGTGTAAGATACGAATCAATTATAAAACTACAAAATTCGATTACAGTATTTATCTCTCTAATTATCTATTACAACATTTGCTTAAAATAATAAATAAGCATATAAAACCTTGATTTATTACCATAAAATTGCTAACCGAGTCTTTTAATTAGCATATTGTCCCCAAGTTTGTTCTATCGAGTTTTGCAATTTTTACAAACATGATTTATTTTTATTTTTTAATGGCGGGCACTTGGGATGTATTGTCGATCCTGGATTCAGCCAGGAGTGCCAGAACTGGTACTCTCTAGTTACCCAGCGGGTACCTGTGGCGATTTTATAAATAAGATCAAATTAAGCTAATAGTAATCACAGAATTATTTTGTTGTTCCAAATAATCTGAATATGAAAAGATAGAAGTATAAGATATATCTTTCAAAAGGGATATTTTAAATCCAATTTTTTTGGTATTGTTTCCAATAGATACTTTAAGTTACCAAAATTTCAGCTAAATTGAACCATATAAATATTTTATTGTAATGTGGAAATCTTGTTTTTCTCCAAAACAAAAGGACAATTTGACTAATTATATCAACCTGATTCTTTCTACACGATTTGTTTATGAAATTTCTAACTATATATAAGAATCTAGATGACGGTGTCGCAATTTCTTTGTTGTCAGTACATTTTTATTGGCCAGAAAAAAATCACACGGTAGGAACCAGTCTTCCCACATTACTTTCCATAATTTTTTTTTGTCATCAGTGTAAAATTATTAAAAGTCCTGAATGCATTAATTTTCAGTAAAATATTTTTGTTTCTTAAAATTATACTGTACAACTGCAAAACCCATCCACTCATAACATTCTAATGTATTAGAAAAGTGGGCTA
The DNA here is from genome assembly GCF_043381705.1 of Parasteatoda tepidariorum. Lineage (NCBI taxonomy): Eukaryota > Metazoa > Arthropoda > Arachnida > Araneae > Theridiidae > Parasteatoda > Parasteatoda tepidariorum. The sequence continues at coordinate 39,298,248 of NC_092209.1, read as the reverse complement.
TAAGCGCTTTGCAGTAAAGAGCTCCAAAAATGCCTCTCAATCAACATCATTATCCAAATTTAAAGGTGCAATATTTATATATATTTTACTCAGCTATTATAAAATGCACTAAAAAATAAAAAAGAACAATTCTTAGACCTGGATATTTAAAAAGAAACAGTCATTGCGAAAAATTGGAAATAGTGCTGAACAGCTCTTAGGAACCCTTAGACCAGCGATTCCCAAATGGTGTTCTGCGGAACCCTAGGGTTGCGTGAATTGGACTTTTTTTTAAAACCAGTAATGATTTTTTGAAACTAGTATCATGTTTGTTTCTAACCTTAGGCTCTGAAAGGTGCTGGCTGCAAAAAGTAAAAAATTGGCAATGAAATTATTTCTTAAAAAAATAACTTTAAAAAGAGGTTTAATTCTATTATTTTCAAATATATAATTTTAGTCCAGTAAAGGAAAAAAAAATTATTTTAATATTAATAGTCTGTTATTAGAATCTTTTGTAATTTCATTAATAAAATGGAAACTTGAGGTTAGTTGTTGATTAAGGTAAATTTCTAATTACTAAAGAGAGTGCGTAGCCAAATTTTTCAACAAAAATTAAGCACCTCACAAAAATATTTGTGCTCAACGCCCTAAAAAAAATATTTGTAGGCACTTTTTTAAAGAAAATCTTAATGACAAATAAAATACACAAAAATCAAAAAAAAAATTCCTCCTACTGCTAAGTTCTTCATATATATATATCAATAAACAAAATCTTTGCATGATCAGGAAAAATCAATATAATCAAGAACTGTTGATTATAATAGCCACCATAAAAACAATTTATGCAGAATTTTAAATATATTCACTGGTGAGTGGCACATTCTACGTTTTAAATTAATAATTTTTTTATTTGATTATGCAAAAAAGAATAATTTTTATTAGTTAAACTTTTAAGTTAGAAAAAGGAGTCAAGTGTATTTCTTAAAATTTTAATAAATGTTATTTATATAAGTATATTAAACAAAAATCAACAAGATTAATATTATTGATCATACAGAATTTATGGATATATGAAGAATTAAGCAAACTAAGAAAATTTAATTCATATTACTAATGTAAATTAAGGAATGACCCCTATTAAAATATGTAACTTAGTTCAGTATTTCTTTAATAAGATTAATTTTTTTAATAGGTTTGGAATGTAAATACAATAAGCCAATAATTTTAGCATTGAAGCTAAACACATCATATGAAAAAGTAAATCATGATTCATTCCAAGATTTATAATGGTTATCAAATCTTGAGATTATTGAACATTTTATTTAACTTGTTTTCATATCACTACAAGATGAACTTATGTTTTTTGCAATGACAAATCTGAATTAACAAAAATTTTTAACTAAAGTTACTAAATGTTAAAATAGTGAAAAGGGCCTCACTTCACACTTTTAGCGCAAGGTCATTGACTTGCCAGGTACAAAGATGATGGCGCTTTACCAGCGATGAAATTAGCAAGTGAAAATTTTATTTTGCTACTAGGAAAAAAAATTTGCAATGTTTAGTTGGTCCACAAGATCAACAAAAATTCTAGAAATTTTCCCCAATGTGTGGTATGCGTACCCCCAGGGGATGCGCGTTTTTATGCGAAATATCTTACAACAAATGAAAATTTTATTTAAAAACAAAGCTAGCCATGAAAATTTATGTATTTTTCTATTGGCTATTTTTGGCTGAGTTAACAGTTAATAATTAGTGGTGCCAGCAGCTTGTTGTGATTTTTAACTTTGGTGAAAATTTTTTTATTAGTGGTACACAATGTTACGAAGAGTACACAAAAAGTTTGGGAAACACTGATTTAGCGCATTGCTATTGATTGATTAATGTAACCGAGTCTTTAAGAGACCGACTGAACTGGTCAATTTTACTAGTTGAAATCAATCTCCCTATTTCTTAGTAAGGGGTTCATATTATCCAACTAACCAAGATAAATTCTGCCATTATGCGATATTTCCTTTAAGAGGGTGGGGGAGTCGTATAGTATAATAAAATGTAAAAGGATCAGTGCTGTTCGATCTTTAGAAACATTTGATAGCTGTTTAAAAGTAGAGATTCCTATAACGGAATTAACTTCTTTTTTTTTTTTTTTTTAAATTAATGTATTTCAAGTGTTTATGTTGTTTAAATGGAAAATGCAAGAACTAACAACAAAAGTAACTCGGATCAATAGAAAGACAACTGAAATTTATTTTTATTTAATAGAAAAAGGAACTGCTACATATAAAAACACATTTAGATCTTCAGATATGTATATATTACAAAGGAAATAATTTAAGTTTTCCAATAAAAATAACACAAGCGCTTCAAAATCATTCATTCATTTATTTATAACTTCTTGAGCACCTATAATGAGTAAAATTTAAATAATTCATTGAAAATAAACTTAGTATTTTAAAAAAGATCTTTTCTCTCTTATAGTCAGTTTAAAATAAAACATGATGGAAAATTTACTAAACAGAATGAAAAAGAAAAAATATTAAAAACTTGTTGAGAAAAACAACGATGGAAAGGAACTGATAAGATGATTTTTAAAGATTCATTTTGATACAAATACCATCATAGCCAATCGTAAAAAGTCACATAAATTTATTGCATAAGTGTCATAAAAACATGCAAGTAAATTTTTTTTTTAAAAAAAAGTAAATAAACCCAAGCGACATTTAGTAGTGTAAGTATAAATAATTGATCTCAAATCACAAATACAGAATTTAATTACATATGAAATGTCATTATCACAGCTAAGTAAATTTTGCTTAGCATGAAAAACTCATAAGATCAATAAATAATCTGAGACATAAGCGCTTCTTGATTGTACCCGTTACAGAGGTATAAAAACATACGTATTGCATCTGTACAATTTTAGTACAAAGAGAACTCATGTGGAAAGATAAGTTTTGAGCACATAATTGACTTCTCCATAAAGCTCCATGGCGACTTTAAATAAAAATGATCTACTTCAATATGGTTGATGGCATTCCCAGTCAAAATACGACTAGATAGGATTTTTGAGCTAACAGCTTTATCAGACCATTTGATTACTCTGCAAAAAATAAGAGATTGTCAATACTACAATTTTTAACATGAAACAATACGAAGGTGTGCAGAGAGAGATGAAAATACCCAACATTCATTCAAAATGTATATATCATCAATACAAAATAGACTAAAAAAATTAAGAGAAATATTTTTGAAAGCACCCTTCTCTAAACACATTAATGCAGGCAAACATTACAGACAATTAAAAGTAATGGCAACAACTAATACAAGTAGATTTAATTTAATAAAATGTTCTAAAAGAAGATTCAGGGCATCCCCTTTTAAACCAAATGTAAAAAAAAAAATTCTTAAACGAAAAGTTCCAAATGTTCTTTGAACTATAGCTTATTCAGAATCAACTCAATAGAACATGAAAAACTGATTAAATTTATATGCTTCTATAAGGGAGCCATTGAGTAAATCAGAAAATGAAGATCCAATTACAGATATCTGACACTGATCAGACTATGATTTTCCCATAACCAGTAATATAAAACTAATTAGCAACCTATATGGCAAGTAATGCTATAAAAAGAATATTGCATGCTGAAGTGGACAAACTAACTCATGACTCTATTTTGAAATATGGCATGCATATAAAAGTTACAAGATACTTATTAGTTAGTTACTAGATGTAAGTTGACCCTGCTTTTACTTAACATGTTTAACCTATTTTGGTTTTTTCTTTTTTTTTTAAAAAAAATCCAGACAAATTACATTTAGGCATTAGTAAACACTTGCATTGAGATTATGAAACTGAAATTAATAGATTTTTGTAGAATTAATAGATGCTTTGATAAGCAATATTTTACACATAAAACTAAAAACTCATTAGTAATATAATGTAAAAACTAATTAGTAACATAATTCTAATAGCCACCAAATATTATACATATCTAATAGCCACCATCATAAATAAGAATTAATACAGAAAATTTGATTTTTATAATAATTTATTGCTAGCCAACTGAAAAACATTTTTGAACTGTGAATTTGGCAGAAATTTTTTCAGAACAGGAAATAGAAAATGTTCTGAATAAATTTTACATTCTAATTTTAATGAATCTAAGAAAATCTATCCAGGAGAATTTTCAAAAGAAATCACTCTAATAGCTCTTGGAATGTTGAAACTTACTGACTATTAATTTTAATTCTTGGAAGGACTTTTTCAGGTTTTCTCTCAAAAATGCAATATTCCTTGACTTATAAGTATAAAAATCAAATTTCCTAACAATTAAAGAGATAAAACTCTTACGTTATTAAACTGCCCATTCTGTAGACAAGAACATTCGTGAGTTGAAACCATGTTGGCATAATATCTTACATCTGCATCTGTATCACTTTGAAGGGTATGTATAGTTTCCAGTAGTAATTCCCTATGAGGACTTTCTGGATTGGAAAATGTATCTAAATTGGGAAATAAAGAAATAACCATATAAGAAAAACACAAACAATATGCACAGGACAATTTAAAATATTAAATCATATACGATGAAATTTGGTAGCCAAAGATGTGAAAACGTGAAGACTGCGCAAAAATTTATTATTTAAAAATATGCAAAATAAAAATTTTGTATTAAAATAATATCAGGGGTCTGTCCAGACATTTTGTGAAAGGTCCGTTTTTCGTGAAATTGTGTAAAAATTACTCACATTCTTTCAACCAGGGTCCGCTTTTATGAATTTGTGCAAATAGGGTCTGGTTATTGCAAAACACTTTTTCAAGGAGTTTTTAAATTGTAAATAGATACAAGATTATACCCGGCACTGTAAAATCATAACAAAAAAAATCAAATTTTCAAAAATAAACAGCAATTGCTGCTTCTAAATTAGAGATGCAACATACAAATATTTGGTATTTATTCGATTAACAAAACACTGTTGAAAGAAGGGAAAGATATGTCCCAACTATCAGAAATAATGACCTAGAAAAGTTAGATGAAATAGACTTTTTTGAAAGATATCGTTTCTTAAAACCTCTCCACTTAAATTAGCGATACTCACGCTGATTTGTTTATGCACGATGCATGTGTTTATATTATATACAAAGTCACATGGTTTTACCTTGCCCAATCAAAGGCCTCGTTATATTTCCTGGAAGTGTTAAACTCGAGTTGTGAAATCCTCTGTTGAAAACGGTTGGAGAATAAAAAGCGAGGGTTAATCCGAGAGTAACTCTGAACCGTGGATATTCCGATCCCCGAGTTACTCTTGAATTTAACTCGGTGTGGAGAATACGGGTGTAAGAGAGCTTAAAGACAATTCTCAAATATTGAGTAACAAATCTTCCACTATAACTATATGAAATATACATATATTAAAGTTCAAACAAAAACATCACATTTAAAAGAGAGAAAAAGAAAATAAGAATTACCTAAAGGCCATATTACTGTTACTATGCATCTAGCAATAGCTAATCTGACATTAGGAACTCGATCCCAACATAGGTACAGTAGCTGTGGCAAAGCATCCTCTGCAAACTGATCAGCAGAAAGAGAGTTTTCTATAATGAATTCCTGACATACATACACATATCTAAAAAGGAAAAGAAAACCAGTTTATTCTCACTAAAAATTTATAGGTTTTATTACAAAACAAGAATCTTAAATTTATTTCTGGAAAAATTATCTAGAACAGGGGTTTATAAAATGTGCTGCTAAGTGTCTAGGATTTCTATCACTTATCAGTTGCTATTCAAAAAAGTAAAATAGAATTTTTAAAATTAAATTTGAACTTTCATTTTGTTATGTCTTAGTATCATGTCTTTGAGAGGGTTCTCATTCCCATTGCTATTTCACACAAATGGGTTTAATGCAATAGCTGTTTTGAATTGTTGATTATTTTTTTTAAAAAATCAAGTGCAAGTCCTAAGCTTTAATGTCAGCATACAGTCTGATACAGCATTATGATATACCCACACATGAATGCACCTATAAAACTCTTGAGTTATAGTAATTCCCAACATTTTTAAGAATCTCAAAAAGAGTATTATTAATAATTTTTAGGGGGTGGAAATTATTTTCAATGAAAAAAAAAAGTTTCACTACTTTTTCTGCCATACTATACAAATGCCCATAATTTTTAAATCAAAGTCAGGAAAAAAAATCACTTATTTTTCTGCCATACTGTGCCAATACCCATAATTTTTACATCATAAAAGAGATATTTTTTGTAGTAATCAAAATAATTAATACTGATCTTACTATTGCCCTGATATCACGATAATTCCTCCAGACAAAGCCAAGATTTGCATATAGCTGAAAGACCAAGAGCAAACCATTTTTTATTAACGAAGCATTTTTGTCAATCCATGCTTAGCAAAATTTCTAACACCATGTCTTTATTTCAAATTACACATTTATCAACCTTAACTATATTGAAATGATATTATTTGCCTTATTTCAAAGCACCTCCCAAAGGAACTTAAATTGTTAATGTTTGAAAATCAATGACTAAACATTGGATTTATTTTTTGTATAATGACTAACTAATTAATCATAATTTTCTTATACTCCAAGCATATTTTTTCACACATGAAATTCCAAAACATTCACATAACTAATAGCAAATAGATACTCACAGTTGCCGGTGCAGCCATTTAGGAGAATGGACGAATTTGTCAGTCAGTTCAGTCAAAACTGCTTTGCTTAGAGTTTGAGTTGGGTGTTGTCTTAATCGTTTCATTACAGCAGCCATCTGTAATAAAATGTCAGTATTATTAATGAAATGTTCGGTTGTATTTACCCAATGCTTTAACATTTGTACAATTCGCATAAAATTGAATTGAAAATTAAAGCTGAAAGTGCTTATATGAAGCAGAATAACACAAGTTCAATTTAAGTTAGCAGAGCTTTTCAAGAAATTCAAAATTTTATACGCTCTCTTAATTGATTTTGTTTCATTATGCAATTTTTTTTAAAATTTCAGCAAATAATTTACCAAATAGTTTATTAAATGAATTGACATTTAAAATAAATAGAAGTAGTTTAACAAGTGAGATGTTTTTGCCGAACACAATCAAATTAGATAAGATTTCATTGTCCCAAAAAAAGTACTTACCACACGTACTGCAGCCAAACGAACCTCACAAACTTTATCTTTGATTAATTTTAAGGCGAGAGGCACCATGTGATCTCGAACACATTGGGGTTCATACAATTCAGCTATACATACAAGTTGCCTAAAAAGAATAGAGAATCAAAATAGAAAAAATAAAAGATCTCAAAATTTTAATTTGTTTATAATAAAGCATCCTGGAATTAATTAAAAATTTTACAGTTCTACTTCTTGCAAATTCAATTGTAACTTTAAAATTAAACCAGTATGTTAAATTTAGCAAATTAAAAATTTTAAAAATTAACAAAGCAGTAAATATTTTACTAATTTTTGGAGGTTTTGAAACTATGAGGAAACAGTAAAATATCTCTACATAACATACCTTTTTGTCTACTGATATTGATTTTTTTTCCTTTAAATAAACAAAAAATCGGATTTTTTTTTTCAAATACACTGTAAGAACTTTGATTTATGACTAAAAAACCTTTATAAATGCTTAATCAAAATTAAATTAATATTAAAACTATATTATATGAATGTTTTAGAAGCTCTAACTACCTAAAATAATTATTCATTAAAATATGTAGCTTTGAATGCATAGCAACCATTTTGAAACAAATGCATGACTGAAATTTAAAGACTAGATGAAATAGGGAATTTAAAGAATACTTTAACTATTAAAACAAAGTTTCAATTACCAAAAATTTAAAACTGTGATCCCTCCCCCCTTGGTTTTTAAAATGGCAAAATAAATGTAACAGATTGTGTTTAGAAATGTAGTCATTCAACAAAAAAAAAAAAATAATAATAATAATAATCTATATATTTTTATATTAAAATATTCCTTTTTAATTCAAAAGAGATAAGATTTTTAAAAATGTAATTTCAAATGTGTTGGAATCTAACACATACCAAGAAAGAAAGTAATTTCGTTAGCTAAAATTAATAAATGCATCAATTAATTTACTTAAAATAAATTTTGAAACTAAGAAATAAAAGTATCAATAATTTATAACACTGTTTTTTAATCATTTGATTTATATCAACAAACCCTGATATAGCAAATATTATTTAAATGTACTTTTTTATATAAGTGTGCACACAACACTTTTATGGATGGTGTTGTCTACACTAGTCGTAGTTATTTCCTGATCGCTCTTACTTTCAATTATTCTAATTGGTGTATATTGCATTGATAACTTAATATTTGTGCCAATACTGATAGGGTTATACATAAGAATATCAATTAAATATTGAAGAAAATTATCGTTATAAATTTTTCCCCCACATAAATACATTTCTTTTAAATTTACTTTAAAATGATTGGTTTGAAAGGAAAAAAAAAATAAAGAGCTACATTAGGTCTGTGAAATTCTTTCTTTCCACATAGGGCAACCAAGTTGCTTTATTTTACAATATGTCTTAGAATAACTGGGAAAAACAACTTTTAGCAAACTAGTAATATAGTTTTTTAGGCCTATTAATATGAGCCTTGTAGGTTCATTACAAAGTGACGTCAGTGGTTTGTTAAAGCCAGATTTAGAAACATAATGAGAGCTTCTTTTCAATTGCTAGTTATATCACTTAGGCTATCATGACACTAGAAAAATTCCAACAAAAAATTTATATTATTATTTATTTTGATTACATACTCTGCTAAAGCAAGTCTCAGTCTCCAATTCTTCTCATTCATGTCTGAGTCACTATTTGAAACTAGAAAGTCAGATAAGTTAGGAAGAAATTGTACTCGTTCTTCAGGCTTTAACACCTAAAAATGAAAAACATTGTAAGTTCCTATTACGTACTGTTAAACAATATATATGCCATTATTTTAAAAGTTTACTGAGTTAGGAGCTAAGTCTATATTTTTTTTATAATTTTAATATTCATTGATACCTTGATTTTTCATCAAAATGTAACAATGACTAGAAATTTTAAAATGTTACCAAATGAATTACCCTTGTTGAATACATTCTAATTCATTTAAAAAACACGTGTTAAAAACCAAAATGATGGGGAAATTAAAAATTACTAAAAAATACTGAGATTGATAAAGATAATAAAAAGCTATAATAACAAAAGCTTATCTTTATAGAAGACAGTTATAATAAAGAAATTATGATGATGAAATTATGAATTAACAAATAACTGAAACAAACAATTAATAAAATACTGCAACACGATTTCTTAATAATGCATTTAGATCTTAAAAAGCACATTTTTAAATTAAGATTAGGACTCACCCTCAGAAATTCGAATAAGTGTTGCAATATCCCAATACGAACTTCATCTAAATCTCCAATGAAACGAGAAAAGACTGGCACAAGATCTTTGGATGTTATTTCAGGACCTAATATCACAGCTAATTGGTGCAGAGCAGAAGCAACTGTTCTTCGCACTTTCCACATCATGATGAAACCCTATTGCAACATAACATACTAAATCATATCAATCAATTCCATAAAGTAATAATTAAATAGACAAGTTTTTTCGGCCATTTCATATAAAACATAAATTTCCCATTTCTGTAACTATCAGGGAAGCAACAGTAAAATAAAAGTTTTACTATGAGTGCTCAACTGTTATGAGTAAAGGACCACATGCTTATTTAGAAATGTTTATCGACAATTATAGAGCATTTACATATAAAAATCATTGTTCAATACACTAATTTTATCAACTACACATTTCCATAAAATTAAGTACTTAAAATAAAAGAATTCATTAGTAAAGAATGTGAAAAAAGAAAAAAAAACATTTCTAAACTTATCGAATTGTGCGTGTTGAAATAATACTTTACTAAAACCAGGGTAGGGTTTTTGCCGCCGAAACTGGTTTTTGACAAGACAGTGGTAAAAACCGTCTAAAACCTACCGTTTTCTTTCATTTATGGCATATAGCGGACAATATATTATTTTCACATAATTGCCTTTATAAATGAATGTTGTAAATGATTGCTATTGATTTTGCAACAATATACATGTATTCTTATAGAAGGATATATATTCATATAGAAATATTGTTATATACTTATTGCAAATAGTGATACTTTTATCATTATAGCTTGATTTGCAAAGGATTCAAAATTTTGCACTTCTTAATTGTTAGAAATAAACAAACAAAAAAGCTTGGAAATATTAATAAATTCAAGAACTAAAGAGAAGAATTTAAAATTTGGCATTTCTTAAATATTAGAAATAAGCTAAACAAAACTTTCAAAACTTGTAACTACTAACAAACTCTAAGTCAAGAATGACTTGACATTCTTCAATAATGTAATATGCCAAACAAAATGATGCTTGGAAATGTTGAAAATTTTGTTTAGTATCCTAATATTTTACTTCAAATAGTATGTTTTGATATAATCATGTTAGGAAAATGCAAGAATCTGTTCTTATGTATCTTTCAACAACTTTTTTTCTATTTTATTGCCCAAAAATGAATTAATTTTAAATTATAAGCAGTTAAACTCAAGTAAAAATACAGTTTTACCAAAACTATGGGTTTTTGACACGACGGTAAAAACCATAATATAAACCGGTAAAAACCGTCATGTGTCAAAAACTTGCCAACCCTGATTAAAACATCAGATTTTAAATACCATTCGCAAATGTACAATGCTAAATTTCAAATGCACATCATAAAGAAATCAACTGTGCTATTCAAAACTCAAGAATTGTAGTAATAACCTGATGAAAAATATAATTAAATGGACAAATTATTTCGGCCATTTCATATAAAACATAAACTTCCAGTTTCACAACTATCAGGGAAGCAAGAGTAAAATAAATTTTTTACTACGAGTGCTCAACTGTTGAGTAAAGGACGACATACAAAACAGTTTGATGTTTGATAAATGATGGGACACATGCCTATTTAGAAATGTTTATCAACAATTATAGCATTTACAAATAAATGTCATTGTTCAATACACTACTTTTATCAACATAACATAATATAATATCTATGTATATAATATAATATATAATCTGTGCAGGCTGAAATAATATTGTATCAAAACATCCGATTATAAATACCAATCGCAAATGCATGATGCTAAATTCTAAATGCAAATCATAAAACGATCAACTGTGCTATTCAAAACAAGAGTTATAATAATAGCTTGATGAAAAATATAAAGTTAATAACTGAAAAGATTTTACAATAAATGTTGAAACAATGAATTTGGCAGTAAGCACGTCAATGATTACTTAAATTAGAAATGCATGCTTCATGTATATTAAGAATATTGTTAAACACATGGAAAATCCATAGAAAAAAGATTAAATATAAATAGAAAAACAACATCCATTTAGGATGAAATCTGCACACACTGAGAACCTCAAAATACTGTCTCAATACTAAAATATACTCAAAATACTTACTGTTGGTGTAAATGGAAAAAAAGGTTTAAGCTGATAAATATGACATATTATGTTTTTAATATCTATAAAGCTGTGGCTGTTAGCAAAATGATAAATTCTTGAAAGCACCTTTCAAATTATTCGATTATAAAATACAATCCCTTATGAAGAGAAAGATCCAGATAATTTCCATTCACACTATTACAACGCAAGAAGTGAATAAAAAGCATAGTTGCAAAATATCTATTCCAATGCAAGTTATGCTCCAAATATTGCCATTTTTATTGCAATTATAATATATATTAGAACTTGACAGGTTTCATAAAATCTTAGCTAGAATTTACTCACTATTTAAAAAATTAAGATTTTTATAAAAAATAAAGTTAAACGAGTATCACTAATAACTCTAAATCCTAAGGCTTCTAATTTAAGCCAAGTTTAATAAAACGCTGTAACATGACAAATAGTTAACTAGATTAAACAGCTGCAACTACTTTTTTTTATACAGAGATTTAGGGAAGAAGGAAATTTATACAAACAATTATAAAACTGATATTTATAAAAATATCAGTAACTGAAAAAAAAAAAAAAAAAAAAAAAACATACTTGTAAATCTGAAGTAAGAGCATCAAATGTGTCTCGTAAACAAGGCCAATATTTCCTTCCTAAAGTAAGAGCAACTGCGGGTAAACTGTAGGCACAATGACGAGCTATTTCTGCATCTATGGTTTGAGCCCAGGCAGAATCTATCATATTTAAATATTGCAGGAGCAGCTCAGGAGGCACAATATCCTGTTGAAAAAAATATAAAAAACTCATTTAATCCTATAACAAACAAGTATAAAATATTCATATTATTTTTAAAAACAATATTTATAAATTCGGCTAATTTATAATTTCTTATTTGCAATTACATTTTGCATTAAGATGGCTTGGCCATATCTGGAGAGGTCCAGAAAACAATGCAGTACGAATCGCCACCTTTAATCGCCTTCTGGATCTCGACCCAGCAAGAGGAAGACCTCCAACTAGATGGCTGGATGACACTACTTAAGATCTCAAAGTAATAAATATTAAAAACTGGAAAAAAGTCACCATGGATAGGAGGCGTAGGAGGATACACGTGGTTGAGGCAGCCAAGGCCTGTAAGGGGCCGTATTGCTGAAGAAGATAGTTTAAAAATTACTTTTAAAAAAAAAATGAAAAATAAGTTCTTTTTAACATTTTGTGTTGATCAGTATAATTTAGAATGGTTTGTGAAATAAAATAGCTCCTAAATGTCTATATTTGTCTACTGTTGGAAGAAAACTCAAACAAAATTCTTTTTCAGCGGTCCCACGTTATCAAGAGAATTAGTTGGGTAAAAAAATCATTGAAAATAAACAAATTTGGAGTAAAGGTCACGAAAATTTTTGGGAGTGATCAATAGACAAATTTTCTAGAACTTCATAAGAGAGTAAAAATGTTAGTTCTAGAGTTAACATGATCTAGCCTTAATTTTAAACGGCGATTTATATAAATACAATAGGTGAATTAGTATTTATTTTTCTCAACAGAAATAATTTTTAAAGATAAATGCCATCACTACTTTTAGATTGCTTAGTTAATAAAAATTAAAAATGAATAAAAAAAAATACCTGCTCATGAACAGTAAAGATGTTTGTATTAGGAGGAGGTTCACCTTTGTTTTCTGAAAAAAGAAATAAATTACTTTAAAAATTATACAATTCATAAAACAAACATCATAATCCTCTCTATGATAACCTATATTAACATAAAATATATTTTTTTCTAACAGTTAAGTTTTATTTCTATTTCATAAGCATGGTTCTCACTCTATTTACAGGGTTGCCACAGTAAAAAAAGAACAAAAATAGTTGCTTTTAGTAGCCTCAAGCATGAAAATAGTTGCCTAAAACTATGAAAATAGCTGCCTGAACAGGAACAAAAATTTATCAAAAACAATAGCCAAATAACTAAAATTATAGCTTAATTGTCAAAAACTATTTATGCTCCCAATAAAAAAAAAAAGTTTTGTACAAATATGAAAGGTATGCATATTAGAAAATAAGTACCTATATAAAAGTCGGGAGTCTCAGAGAGAACATATAACAAGTACTCTATTAAATCCAATGGAAATTTAAATTTTTGGCTCTTTGGACATAAATGATTGTATAAAAGTTTGCTTTCTTTCATTAACGTTCTGAAAAGTAACGTTCATTTTTTAGAAAAAACTTTGCAAAGAGTAAAAAAAAAACTCATAATAGTCGCTCGCCTATTCCTGAAAATAGTTGCTTTTTTTGCCTTTAAAGTTTGCTTTCTTTTATTAACGTTCTGAACAGTAACGTTAATTTTTGCGAAAAAACTTCGCCAATATTAAAAAAAGCCTCCTAATAGTCGCCTATTCCTGACAATAGTTGCTTTTCTATTTTTTTTTTTGTTGCCTTTTCAGGCAAAAAAAGTCGCCTAAGGCCGAAAATAGTTGCATTTTAGTAGCCTGTGGCAACCCTGTATTTAAAAACAAAAAATTCCTCACTGATTCAAGGTATATCAGGTAAATTTCAATGAAAATTCAGACCATATTTTATTTATACCATGCACATTTTTTTCTTGAAGTGCCAAATTTAGTGAGGAAAAAAAATGAGTGAGGATGGCAACATGTCAGTGCGACTAAAATGTTACATTTTTGTAACAAATAATTGTAATTAGATATTAGAATTATTTACTTCAAATCTCAATAACTGATTACTGTTACTGGCAGTGAATGGTTATTTTCCATGTATAACATAGGAATTTTCCAGGTTATAGTAAAAAATTGTAACTTTTCCTGTCTATTCTGATTCCCCCCCCCCCCCNCCCCCCCCTTCTTTTTTCTTGTTAAAATTAAATTCCGTCACAATTCCAGGTTTTCCTTATTCTTCATAACCTTCGAGGCCTGATAATTTTAATGCATTTTAAAAAAAAAAAACTTTATTTATAAAAGAAAAATGAAGATGTAACAGTCATTACTTCCAAAAAAAAAATCCTTAAGAATAAAACTATAACCTATAGAATAAAATTTTTTTAAAAAATATGATAACTTTCAAAATTAATTCAAATACTAACAAACATAACATATTTAACATGGGGGGGGGGAAAGCTAAGTAAAAAAATTTATATGTTGGATAAAAGAAACAAGCACAAATTCAAGATAAGACTTCAGAAACTTATGTCGAAATCTAACTGTTCATATACAACATTTACTAAATAAACATCGAACATGCCTGAAAACAATAAAGCCATGAAATAGATTGCTCATGTTCTAATAATTAAGAAATGCATAAAATTAACAAACCTGGTGTTTCACTAGCTTTTAAGTTACTAAAAATATCCTCAAAGGTAATATAGCAGTCTGCAACATCAGACCTAAACAAATAAAATAAACATTAAGGAAAAAAAAACAAGCATAAATGGGAAAGAAAATTATACTCTAAAGTTATTTAAAGAAAGAGGGGGACTTAGAAAAGTTACAATAAATAAAAGTAAAATGTGCATAACAATTCTGAATAGGAAAAAATTCATGGATTCATAATTCAAAAATTTGATTCATACAGGGTATAATGGTTGTAGTTAATTTTTTAGTAGCATTATAGATATTACAACTAATATTTTTCATAAACAAAAATTTAACTTATAGGGACTTTTGTGAGTTACTATTTCATTTAAATGTAAACCATTCAGTAGACACAGCCAAAATCTATTGATATAATATGTAAATATATCTCCTTTAAAAGACACACAACTCAAATGTGTCATTATTTATTAGTTATACATGAAAAAAAGAACTAACAAATTCTACTGAGAATTTTCTTCTTACTTTTAAGATCCAGTTCACACATTATAACACAAAACATAAACCAAAAATTGCAGCAAGGAAGCAAAAATTATATGACACCCTCCATAGTAAGTCTATTGTGTGGGGGGAGGAAGGTGATACTGTGTCTACAGAATAATAATATAGATAAAATTACATAGGAACTTTAAATATGTATATAAAAAAATTTATTTCTTTTTGTTTGTTTGTTCTCTAATTTTATTTGTAAATAAGTTGAGTCATTATAGAAAAATAATCTGAACCTTAACTTTATTGGTATAAAGTAAAAGAAGAAAAAAAAGCTATAATAGAAATATTTATTTCTGGAACTAAATTATCCATAAAAGAGATGATAGGAAACAAACAAATAACCGTAATTTTTAAACAAAAAATTTCAATGGTTGAAATTCAATAATTATAGTAAATGTTCAATTAAATTGATATACATATTAAAAAAAAATTTGAAATTAATCATTGTTTATATTTGAGTATTAAATGATTATCAATATTTTCAGATTTGGAAGAGAAAATATTTTATTTATAATAGTAAATTTAGCACAACGGACAAATTCTTTTAGAAAGTATAGGGGGAAAAAAAGACATTCAGCTCAGTATTTATGTTACATCTTTTCTAAAAAAAAAAAAAAAAAAAAAAAAAAAAAAAAAAAAAAAAAAAAAAAAAAAAANAAAAAAAAAAAAAAAAAAAAAATTGTCACAGTGAGTGGAGACTATTAATTTAATTTTTTCAGAATGAGAAATTAAAAAATATTGAATCTAAATAATTATATATTTAAAGAATGGGAAAATGCAAATTTATCCAACAGCAAAAATAAAGATAGTGCATAAGCACTTAAAACTAGGAGAATCTGTTTTAATACTTTGCCAACAGAACGTATTTTGTCTTGTTTGTGAGCAGTAATTTGTCTTGTGCAAATTGTACGAATTGTAAGTCATTGTTAATCATGCAAAACTGATGGAGAAACAATATATAAAATATTAAACTTAATTTAAACTTACTTTACTTCAGACGTAACTTCAGATTTAACTATTCTGATATTTTCATATGCATTTATAGCACCAACACAATGATTTTTGTAATAATTTATTTCTTCCTCCATGTCAAGAGGTGGAATAGGATCACGCCAATACTGAAAATGATTAAAGGCACTTTCTTTAACAGAAGGCTTCTCTTCATTACACTTGAGCACATCTTCATTTTCAACTTCGTTCACAGAAGAAATATCAGAAGCTTCGGAGGAGTCATTAGGAGATGAATTAGAAAATTGGACAATATCACCACTTACATCATTGGAATGTGGATTGGCCATTAACAAAGTTTCACTACCACTATCTGCTAATGAATTATGATTAGAGGTATTTATACCATTACTATTGGAATTAGTACAACTTATTGATGGTATCACTTCAAAAGAAATTGGTCCATTTAAAGGAATTGACCGGTTGAGACTTACACCATTTACAGTTATAGAGCTCCAAAAAGCATGTTTTTCTTCAGATGATTTAATGTTTTGCAATTTTTTAGTATTTACAAATAACTTTTTATTTACAGAACCAATGTCACCATTCAAAACTTTACCACATAAATCTTGAGTGACACCATCTTCGCACCCATAAGCTGCTTCATACCACAATTTATTAAACTCATCATCATGACTTTGGTTTAGTCTGTCCCTTTCAAAACCATTCATACTCACAGTGTCACACAAAGATTTCTTATTGCAACTATCGACTTCACAAGTATCACCTGAGCTAACTAGATTTGTATTTTGGTTTGAGTTCTGTGTAGAATTGGAGGTAAATGCATTATTTACTATTTCTCCACTTCCTTGCATTGTGTCTACATCAGAAGCTGGAGAACTAACTTCTATCACAGTACAGTAGTTGCCAACTTGGCAAGAAATACTTGGGACATCAGAAGGAGAATGACTTGAGGCCACACAGCTGAGAGGAACAACATTATCACAGGATTTGGAAGAATCAGTCCTGTCAGAACTAGAATGATCTGCAACGACATCTGAATTACCATTCGATTCGTTAATTAAGTCTGAATCGTCATCATCACAAGTCAACTCATCATGAGAATTTTCACATGTTGCTGTATCACAATCTGTGACAGTCAAAACACCCTCTTTACTATAGTACAACCCAGTTTTATCTGGTTCAGCAAATGTAGATATAAAAGGACCTAAAGCTTGATATGCAGTCACACGCACCTGGAGGGAATAAAACAAGCATTTAAATTGAATGTTACACTTTTAATAAAATACATTTTTATTTCTTTTAATAACGTTTATTATCATTACATAATATATAAAGTAACGATGTTTAAGTTTAAAAACAATTTACATTGTTTAAAATCAATAAAGAGACGTTAAATAAATATTGGATTATTTTAGTCAAGACATAAGTATGCTAAATTACACAGTACGAAATTGGATTTGCAACTGTAAATAAACAAGGGTGTTACAGTAATTTTTACTTTTTCAATCTCTTAATTTAATATCTGTATTTAATATTAAATATATTAATTGTGAATTTGATTGATAATTATTGTGAATTTAATATTTTTATTGATGAATTTCATACCTGCCAACATTGCAATTTGCATGACCTTACTATTCTGAGTCAGTGTTCACACAGAAACATTTCGGCATAGTGTTTGTTATACAGAAAGTGTTATTAGAGGACATTTTTTACACAAAATTAAGAACTATCTGCCACTAAATTTAGAAAACCTTAGAAAATACACTAGTCAATTTTGTATATATTTAAAAAAAAAATTTTTTTTTTTGAAAACTGTCAACAGAAAACCCTTTTTTAATCTAGAGCAGGGGTTGCCAAACTTTTTTGATCATCGACCCCTGTATAATTTTTCGAAATCTCCATCGATCCCTACAAACGTAATTTTCTGTTAATTAAAATAAAACTCTATTAGATACTGTGTTTGTACATTTATTTTATGACTTTAAACACTTATTAAAGTAATAGTATATTGTGTAACAATAGTTTTATGAAAAATATATTAATATTGAAATTTACAAAAATTGGTCAATTTTGTAATTTTCGTAAAAAAATACAAAGTGTGCTATAGTTTTGTCGCGGGCTGTACTAATCCATATTATTAAAGCTTACCTTCTTTTTTGTGCATTGATAATTAAAATTGATATCTAAACCAAACGAATGGTTTTATCGAAACAATAACTAATTATCC
>NC_092209.1:39228787-39277280 GCF_043381705.1 Parasteatoda tepidariorum | reverse complement strand
GGAAGTCTTTCATCCTTGCAACACATAATTTTTAAATAAGTCTAATACGAAGATCGATGATTGATATTAAAATCGCCTGAATAAGAATCGAGATTTTGTCAGAATCTGGCACAGTTCCCAATATTTAAAATTCCTAAAATCAGCCAAACGTACATAAAATCCTAAAATCAAACAGTACGTGTCATCATCAGAAAGACGGGGAAGTCATTCTCTCACACTTACGCGCGTCAAAAAGTTAAACATAGAAATACTGGAAATAGGGCTGTTTTCCTGAGTTTTCGATACTTTTCAAGGTCATTTCGAAATTTTCAAGGATTTAATATCATTTTCAAGTACTTCTAGGGGCCCTTGAAAATCAAAATGAAATTCAAGTACTTTTCAAGGCTTTTTCAAGGCCGCGGGAACCCTGGTATATGACTTATAAACTGCGCTGAGTTCGTGCCACTGCGCGGTGGAGCGTAAATACTAGTTTCACCCCAATAAATATACGTTTATTAATTTATGTTTTATAAAGAAACTGATATTGAGTCAATTATAAAAAGAAATTCACGCATTTTACATACTCAATTAGGTATGTGTGATTCGCGTATTGAGAACTGTTTTTTTTTTTTTTTTAAAACCCACAATCGACCCTTCCGATTCGGATCGACCCCCGCTTTCGTTAAATAGACCCCTGGGGGTCTATATAGACCACTTTGGCGACCTCTGATCTAGAGTAACTTTCTTATTATACAATAATACGATACTATCAGGTAGATGGTGCATCTAAATTCAGCACTGCAAGCAGCGATATCTTGACTTGATATCAAGATCTGTGACACTAATAGGTAGATACTGCTCTACAATGAACGAAGTAAAATAATTTCAACCCGCTTCAATTCCGTGCGCATAATATACTTGCTAATGCTTTCATTTTCATATTCGGCTAAATCTTGTCTCTTCGTGCGTACATGACCATTTATATCGCTTTTACCGACATGTGCTATTTGAAAATTTAGTCCGCAAAAATACATGATGCTGCGATTTGTTGGAATTATGCAACAAAATCACACCGCAATTCATGTGCATCAAATCGTAAACATAAATAACATCGTCGTTGCCAAAAAGCGCACATAATCTAAAATCTTGGGACATAATGAGTTAGCATTGCTTATCCATCAATATTGCCAATTGTGGTCACGTGATCCCATATGTCAGAGGTCCTGCTGGCTCAGTTCGCATATTCTCTCTCATTGATTGTGATTGACACCCAAAACCAACTTTTACAGCTTGTCTTGTCTCTGGCTAGTTTCTAAGCCAAGAGTCTCATAATTGATATTAAAAATTTTCTATATCTTTGAATTTGCAATTTAAATAAGCATGTTGATAATTTTATTAATTTCTCTTTTTCTTTTTTTAAAAAAACTTAAGAACTGTAAAGAAATAAGAAATCATATGATTTTAACACTTGCTCGTACGAATAGGTAAAATGCCGTACACTTCACATTGAAACAGTACAATTAGATTTAATAACTAATGGACACAGTAAAATATTTTTTATGAAAATAATAGTTTTACACACACAGGGTTCCCCCACTTAAAAAAAAAAATCCTTGACTTTTCCAGGTACATTTTAATGAGAATGCACACAATTGTTTTTTTATTTCTATACCATGCTATTTTTCATCAGAAAACTGTTTTATCAGTAATATCAAATATTAGATTTTGTGAACAAAAACATATCATAGAATGAGAACGTGATAAAGTTTCACTAGAAGGTGAAATTTTATAAAATAGTTGCAATAGATGTTAGAATTATTTTAATCGAAACTCAATAACTGATTACTGTTATTGACAATTTTAAGACTGGTTACTTTCCAGGAATAATATAGGAATTTTCCAGATTTTTTGTAAAAATTTTTTTATTTCCCAGACTATTATTAGAGCTAAAATAAAGCTCACTGACAATTCCAGGTTTTTCCTGACATGTGCTCAGATAAAATTACAGTAGATTTTCATCTATTTCTGTGGATAATTTATTTTTCTGCTAAATTAATTTCAGTGTTCTTATGATATTTAGTGTTTTTGAATAATTTCTTTTCAATTAATTTTTTGTTAAGAAGCTGTGCCAATTAATTTTCAATTTTAATGTTAGCTTGTTAGAGTAAACTTAAAAACATTGATTGATCCTTTGCAAAATTCCTAAATACACATTTTAGGGATTTTTCCCCCCACTTTATATTCTCATAAATGAAAAAATAATTTTTTTTTAATCAAATGGAAAAAGAAAATGTTCCAAGGCAAAGAAAAGCTTTACATATAATTTTGAAAAATTAATAAAAATAAAATTGAGAATCTTAATTTTAAAACAATATATATATATATCTATAATTACTAATTAAACAATTTATACTCGAAACACAGCTATTTTTACAATGAAATTACACATCATTGTTAATGATAAAAATCTAAGTAATTAATTGCTTAACTTACCCATCTACTTTGATCAGAAAGAAGAATCATATATAGGGAAGTAAGCTCTTTACAACGTATTTCTCTAGATACGACACAAGACACAGGCATGAAATTTTCGGCACAAGCTTTTCGTACACACCATGCACTATCTTCACACAATGTAAAAAATTTAGGTAGCTAGAAGAAAATATTACTGTTACTCCTTAGTTGCTATTTAGAATTTTTTTTTCTTCTTTAAATAGAAATTAACTAACCAATAATTCTTCAGTCAATTCCCTGCCCACTGCTGTACAGATATCTCCAAATGTTGAGGCACATGCCTAAAAATGTAAGAAATTTATTTGAATAAAAATAGGCATTGAAAACATGCAATAAATTATAACTAATAATAAAAAAAGGCTAGACAAGACAATTATATTTTGTCTGGAAAACTGAAGAGCTTGCAACCTTAAACTTATGCTTAAACAGAAACATATTTAATACTTACAATGATTATTAATATTTTTCTTTAAAAATATACATAAAAAACATTAATTGAAGAAAGTAATTATATTTCTTAAAACATTTTAAATAAACCTGAAATGCAACAAAATCAGAGTTGGCAAAGTTTAGGACAGAATGGATTAATCCATAGTTTACTCAGTCTTGTCCAAAATCCTTTTTTCTTAAACTGTCTAAAATCATTTTGCTCAAATTATGTCATAATTTTAAAAAAAAGCATTGTGAAAAATAAAATGATAATTTCTAAACAAGAAACAAAATGAAGAAATTTTTTTTTTTTGTTTCATTAAAGAAGTTTTATTATTTTTAATATTGCATTACTTATCTTTGCGTGAAAACATGATTTATCAGTATTAAAAGCATACACATTCATATTTAAGAGATAAGGTATTCATTCACCTTTGCTGTTCAATGAATTGTGGAGAGTAAAAAGTTATCTTTTCCTGTTATATTATTTTTTTTAAGTTTAAGCAAATTGTATAAAAAGTATCAAATATTTAGTAATATAAATAATTATTATGTGTTACACATATAGAATTTTTACATTTTAGTTTTGTTCTAGTTTTTGGACACTTTACGACAGTTTAGGACAATTCAAGACAGTAAAACCCATGTGTCCTGTCCAAAACCAGTTTAGGACGTCCAAAATACAGTCAATTCGCTATAACTCGAAGTACGATAACTCGAATATTAGTATAACTCGATTTTTTTATGAGATCCCGACCCTTTTATCTTCAATTTCATGTTAATTATTCTCTATTACTCGAATTTTACTCCCTTTAACTCGATTTTTTTGGGATCTTTTAAAGCAAGAAAAAAAACCTAGGAGCTGATATCTTGCCCCTTCCTTTGCAACACACACACAATGTCTTTCGCACTCTTCATGGAGAAGCTAAAGCTGTCCCTCTTGAAGTATGTGAACAGTGGTTAAATGAAACGTTACCAAATTTACTTCAAGGATACAGTTAAAATGATGTTTTCAATATTGATGAAATGGGTTTATTTTTTAAATGTCTTCCAAATAAGACTATGATGTTTAAGGATGAAAACTGCTCAGGGGGTAAAATGAGCAAGGAACGTTTGACTGTCCTAGTTGGAGGAAATGCGTCTGGGACAGAGAAATTGCCCTTACTTGTTATCGGAAAATACCGAAATCCCCGATGTTTCAAGAATGTAAAAACGTATCCTTTGGATTACAAGTCTAACAAAAAGTTTTGGATGACATCAGTTTTATTTGAAGACTATGTAAGAAAATTGGATCGGAAATTCTTCGCTAAAAAAAGAAAAGTGATACTCTTTATGGATAAATGCACAGCGCATAGTGATCTACCTAATTTGAAAGCAGTAAACTTGCAGTTTCTCCCGCCAAACACAACAGCAAAGTTGCAGCCGATGGACCAGGGTATCATAAAGTGCTTCAAACAGTCTTATCGTAAATGGCTTGTCAGAAAAATGATCTTAAATATTGTAAGCATTTAGAAGATTTGTAATTAATAAG
The DNA here is from genome assembly GCF_043381705.1 of Parasteatoda tepidariorum. Classification (NCBI taxonomy): domain Eukaryota; kingdom Metazoa; phylum Arthropoda; class Arachnida; order Araneae; family Theridiidae; genus Parasteatoda; species Parasteatoda tepidariorum. The sequence continues at coordinate 39,272,827 of NC_092209.1, read as the reverse complement.
CATTAATTAAATAATCCGACAATATTTTGAAAGTCCAAAACCGAAACTAACGGTAAGTCGAACTTCCGATATGTCGAAGTTTTTCGTCAGTCCCATCAGATTCGAGTTATCGCGAATTCACTGTATTTAAAACGGAAAAGAGTAATCAGGGTTCATAGCCAAATTATTAACAAAAAATAAGCACCTTTTTTAAGCACTCAAATAATGCTTTTAAGCAATTAAAAAAATATATAATTAGGCAGGGTTGGAAAGTTTTTGACAATTGGCCATGTAAAAAAAAAAAAAAAAATCTTTTAGCATTGTTTTTAACTATTGTCAAAATTTTTTATGGTGTTTTCATACGCTACGAACTGAAGATGACCCCGAAATAGATGAGGGTTGAATTAATTGTGAAAACAATGAACTGCGTCATCTTGCATAATTCGTAGCGAAAATCAACAGGGTCAAGGAAGAAAATCTCATTTTGTGAAAGGGAAAATTAAGCACTTTTTAAAAACACCCAATGAAAAATGCACCTTTAAGGTCTTTTAAAAACCAAAAATAAGCACTTTTTGAAAACGCTACGCACCATGGTAATTATTTTTACAAGAATCGTTAAAAAAAAAGCTGAATTATAATTAACAACATACTTACTTTACGAATATTATTAGACCTGTCTGCACATAGAGCATACAATCTGTCAAAAAATGTTTCTTCAGCACCCATCAAAATAAGAAGCTTACTCATTAACTGAAAGAAGAAAAAAAACAAATATTAATATGTATCTTTATAACTGATAAGTACAAATAATGCCTGTTTGGAAAAGACTAATTATTATAATGAAAATAAGTTTGAGAAAATTGTGATACTTTTGAAGAGTTGAATATTAAACATACACCTGCTCATCAAAGCTGGCTGTGATATGATGAAGAATTTACACATCACAGCATCAGTTTGACCCGCAAGTATATGCAATCAATCTAAGACCATTCCATTGGATGAAACGACCTCACGCCACTCATCAAAGCTGGCTGTGATATGATAATTGAATTTACACATCACAGCATCAGTTTGCGATCAATCCAAGACCATTCCATTGGATGAAACGACCTCATGCCACTCATCAAAGCTGGCTGTGATATGATATTTGAATTTACACATCACAGTATCAGTTTGCAATCAATCTAAGACCATTCCAAATGATGAAATTAACCTCACTCCGCTCATCAAAGCTGGCTGTGATATGAAATTCTACTAACATATACACACCCACTTTGTGAGAGAAGAAAAGCCACTATGCTCAATTTTATGCGCTTCAACAAATTAATTTTGTTTCTCTTTGTCTCAAAGATTGAGAAAATACAAATGAAAAGGTTATATAAAGAGGTTGTGCTGAATATTTTTTCCTGTAGTCTAAAATGCAGATTTCTATTATGTCTGAATGGCCCAAAAACTACACAATAAATTAAGCGAAAAGTTTTATAAATCTTTGAAGCATTATTTATGTATTTAGTTGTGTTGCAACAGCAATTATTAAAATCAAACAGGGACTGCATTATGAAAATTAAATACATATTTCTGAATGCAATGACTTAATTTTGTTTAGTTGTAAGCACATATCTTATAAAAAGCGAAAGATTAGTTTGATCCTTTAATAAGTGATAAGAAAAAAAACTTTTCGTTTTTTTTTTTAAATCAGTAATTACTTTTATTAACTTCTTTTGCATAGATACGACATTAAGGAAATTAGAGAGATTCTATGCATTATTTTAGGAGAAAAACTCTGCAAATGAAATATATTGTCACGAAATCTGAAATTTTTTCTCTCCAAAAATAGGAGCAAGTATTTAACTAATTTTTTTTGAAATATATAAATAGCACAATAAAGACAAAAATGAAAGGGAGAAAAACGAAGAAATTAAGAAAATTAATAAGTTTTTGTACTGCGCATAAGCTGCAAGTATATAGAACTCATAATATATTATGAGTTCTATATACTCGCAGTAGTTTAATTACTTAGTTTTCATTTGTCCAAAAATACATATTTGTGCGATTTATATACATATAAATAGCACAAATATTAATTTTTAACAAATAAAAACTAAGTAAATTAGTATTTTCAACTAACTACTAAGGAGACAAAAATAGTTCTAGAATTTTAAAGCAAAAAAAAAAAATCTTTTTTTAAATTTTTACTTAAAAAAAATCTTTTATTACACTCTTTACTGCTTTTTATGGCAACAAAAAATCTTGACCTACTATTTCTGAAAGTGAATAACAATCATTTAAAGTTATATTAAAAGGTCAATGCAACATTAAATTTGAATTTAATAAAAAATACAAAAAGTTCTATCGATTCCCAGTTGTTGCACACAAGAAAAGGGTAGAGAATTTTTAATAGATGATTTCAGTGAATGAGGACACCTTTGTATTGAAGCTGAAATAGAACTTGCACTAACTAACTTAACTAGCACTTCAAAACTATAAGAGGAAATGTTCAAAATTATTATGTTTTGGATACATAAATGAATACTTTAGCATAGTACTTTTTATTTTGTAATTCTTATAAGATTGTGTTATATCACTTCTTAGTTTGTTCATATTCATTAAATTTTAAAAAATTACTATAACACAGTTGGAAAAATTTCAGATTTAGCCTTATAAAAAAAAATTATGAAATCCACACTAACAAAGGATAGAAAGACTAATGTCTAAAAGACGATGTGCAAATCTTGTCGATTTATAGTGGATGTGTAAATCTTGTTGATTTAATCAATTTTGATAATTGAAAATACTAGATACAAGGAAAATTAACAGCAATATGTTAAAGAATTTTTATTTTATTTCTGATATTGTAGAACACGAAGGAAAAAAAGCAGTAGATTCCGAAAATAAAATATTTTTAAAAAATTATAAGAGATTCCATATTATTTATCGCAAATAATTCAAGCTATCATTTACGTTTCGAACTAACAGGGGTGATTGTGAGCCCAAGTCAAAATTCCGGAAATTAGAAAAAAAATTTAAAAAAGGGTTTTTTCCTTTTTCTCAATATTTCTTAGTTTACTTAAAATATATTTAAAATTTTACGCATACCTATGATGACCTGGAGAAGTAATTAAAATTTACAAATATGTCTTTCTTTCTTCAGTTAATGATTAAAACAATCATTTACTGATAAAAAATGAATATTAATCATGAATATAAGCTTATAAATTATCTCTCTGGCTCTCTTTTACAAACAAATAAAATAAACTGTGTTTTTAAGTTCCACCTTTGAAAATTTGATTTCCGGAAACTTCTGTGATTGATGATTTTTTTAAACGTCTGGACCTTCGATCTCCGGAAACTACCGGATCACTGTTAGCGAAAAATCCGGAGCACAATCAGCCCTGAACTAATAACAAATATTATCATCACTAAGATAAGAAGATTTTTATAACTGAAAAAATATATATAATAATCATTGAGAATGTAATAAGCTAATGTTATTGATCCCACAAACAAACAAAATAAACATATTACTCACAGCACCTTAAGACGCCCTGATGAGCCTTCGGATCATCAAGATGGCTGTGATATGATTCAAATGTAACAGATCACTGCCAATTTGATGATCAGAAAACTAAAAGAAAGCATCGGATCCAAGTACTCCATAGCCAATAGTGAGATGAAAGAATGCCCATTAAACACGTCAAAGATAGCTGTGATATGGTAAAGTGAATACATTTCACAGCCACTTCGACGTGCATAATGAACACAGGTAATCCAGCAATCCTCTTCCATGAAACCAACCAGGAACGCTGATTCTGAAGATTCAAGTAATCTTTCCGTCAAAGACAAGGTAGTGAGATGGGGAATTAAGACATCTCACTACCCATGTCTTTCACAGTAAAATCACTAAGGTTAAAGAAATATTTACTCAAGCACTCAAAGCAGTTTGGAACTCAGTAAATAAGATCATTTCAACATTTTTGAACACATAAATCATGCAATTAAATAAACAAAACAGCTATATATAGTAAATAACCATCATAGTTTTATTTATAATAGAATTAGAAGCACTGCAATAAAAAATAAAAAAAAAAAAAATAAATAAAAAATAAAAAAAGACAAAATCTAGACCAATCAAAAATTAAAAGTGTCTTACCAGAATTGATTCAGTTCTGATGTCTTCGGGATTCATACTGTCTGTCATATGTAAAATTAAAGGCCATATTTTCTCAGTTTGTGTAGCTAGAAAATCAATTTTCTTTAAATAAGAAATATGTTTTCTAATGAAATAATATATGAATAAAAGTAATAACATTTCGTTGAAATTTCAGTTGCAACACCGGCCATCTCCTCAAATTTTATTAAAAGGCAGTTGATTTTTTTTCTTCCTCCTTCCACAAAATTGTGAAAACCTTTCCATCAAATTCACATATACAGTGAAACTTCTAGGGTTCGATCACTCCTCATTTCACAGTAAAATGGTAGTTGATGGAAGTTGGTTAGTCTTGGAGGTTACCTCCATGGACTTCAAAACTGATATCGAAGGCACATGATTTTTGCGCAAACAATTTCAATTTTAGTCAGTGTCATTTTCTTGGTGTATATTCCTCTTTTGTTAGTGTTATGAAATGACAAATCAATAAATAAAATTTATATTGGGATAATTTTTATAGGTGATACTGTGTAAAAGCAGTTTACTAATTATGCTTAAAAACAAAATAACTAATTATGAATGATAAAGCTATTTTAGATAAATAATTATGCTTCTTATTTAGTTTGAATTTAATCTTATATCATAAAAATTAGTTAGCTTTAAAAGATGAGAAGAGGATTATTTGTTCAAAATGCTTGTTTTTTCTAAAAGAATTTTTTTTTAAATTTAACTTCCAACTCAAAAAGTAAATCATTGTATTAATAGCATCATCTTTAGTGCTCTCTAACTGCAGCCCTTCATGTACCCCTGACTCTTTACATTGATTTGAAAACACACTGCCTTAATGCATCTTAAATAGTGAACTCCTCTATCTTACATTTGCTAACTGTTCCAACAAATCATCTTTCAATGTAAATTTTCCGATTTTGAGATGACAAGTTGGTCAACTTTTTTTCAACATCTCTCCATTTTAATGTATAATAATCTTTCATAAATACAAGCAAAAATAAATAATATGCAAATAATTTGAGTATTGATGCTATAACTCAGTCGTATTGAATTGAAATGTTATTGCTTGCAGATAATCAATTTGATAATAAGTGAAATTAATAAATTACTTGAACAGAAACTAATTCATTTCAAATTGCTTAACAGAATATTTCTTAATAGTTATTAAAATCTTTTTTGCATAAGATTAAAAAAACTAGATCTCACTTTTAACAGTCAACAAAATATGTGATCAAATTATACTTCTCATCTAACCTTTTTAAACTTATCATTAGAAATGATGAATATCATCGAAATTATGAAACATATATAACACCTATCAACGTTAAAAATACCTATGGTAACTATAAACAGGGGTCTGTCCAGACACTTTGTGAAAGGACTGTTTTTGGAAAATTGTGAAAAAATTACTCGTAATTTGTCACATCCTTTCAACCAGGTCCTGCTTTTGTGACTATGTGCAAATAGGGTTCGATTATTGCAAAAAACTTTTTCAAGTTGTTTTTAAATTGTAAATAGAAACAAGATTATGCTCAACACTGTAAAATTATAATTAAAAAAAATTAAATTTTCAAAAATAAACAGCAATTGATGCTACTAAATTAGAGATGCAACATGCAAATATTTGTTATTTAGCCTATACTGCAGAACGCAGAATATTAATTTCGGACGAATAAAGGAAGGAATGCCGAAGACAAAACCTAATTTGTTTACATGTCTTTCTTGTTTTCGCCCCTGGGAAGGGTTTATTTGATTAACAAAACAATAATAAAGATAAACAAATTTGTGAAGGGTTCGATTAAAAGAAAAATTATTTTGCTAAGGGTCCATTTTTAATAAAAAGATATTTTGCGAAAAGATATCTAAACAGACAGACCCCTGATAAATCAAATAAGAATTTAAAAAACAAGTTTGTGGATGCCATTGCAATGGTAACCATGCAAAAATAGTTAGTTTTAATTTCAATCCATTCAGTATATAAATTATAGCAACCAAATCTGTGTATTTAAAATTAAATTTTGTGTCTTTTATTTTGAGAAGTTACTAAATTAAAATATCCAATTAGCAGTGTGAAGTTATTTTCAAATGCCTTCATCTTTCTGTATTATACAGTTAAAAACTGTAAATTCATACTCAAACAGAAAATTTATAGTAATTTGCATAACTGAAAAACAGTCTTCAAATAATAAATATTATAATTTAACTTACTAAAATCAACAAGACCTTGATCTAAAATAGACATTAATGCAGAATGAGAAGACTTCCGTACCTAAAGAAAATACATTTTCTGTTACTTAAAATAATGTAACATACTTACAATAATGTAATAACTATAAAAAAAACACTTACAAGATTGCTCTCATCTCTTAAATAACTTAATAGCATTGGCACCAAATATTGTGAAATAATATAGTTCAATTTAACTTCTTTGCAAAAGGCAGCTATGTGGGGAAGTTGCACCATAAGCTCTGTTCTAACACTAGGATCTAGAGAGAAAAAGGAAAATTTAAACTAAAAAAATATAGTTAGGTAAAAAAATGATGTTTATTTCAGAAAATGCAAACATCTATACATAATAATAAACGCGGCTGTGTGTGTGTCTGTTTGTCTGTAATCACAATATATCGCCCCAGAAGCCTAGCCCAGGCACGAAACTCGGAACTTAATTGTGTTTTGACATAATGAAGTATTTTTTTTCTTTTTCAAAAATTTGGATTAGTTTTTTAATTATCAGTCAGATTGTAAGAATATCTATGCTTTTTAGTCTCCAAAGAGCCATATTCAAAAAACTATTAAAAAATGCATTTACTTTTCACCACTCTTATAAATGTATGCTAATGTGAACCTTACAATTGAAATATTAATTTTCGACAACTTAAACCAATAATATATGAAGGAATTGATCATTTAATTGGGTATACTATAGCCTATGTCACAGGTTGTGTTATTCCTACTAAATTTAACCCATGAACAGCATTTTCTGCGAGCCTAACTTCAAGCCACAAATAAACAAACGAAGTGTTTGATCGTTTAAATAGCTGCTCGCCAGATTTTATTGTATTATAAAGAAAAGTAATTGATATTCGATTTTTGATTAATAATTGATTTATGTGGATAGTGGCATTTATTTGGATAGTGGCATAGAATTTAGCATTGCGTCATGGTAAATGTTATTCCTACTAAGTGGAAGTAGTTGTGTTTTTTTTATATTATACCCAATTGTAAGGTTCTCATTAGTTTACATTTATCAAAGTGGAGAAAAATTTAACTTTTGTATTAAAAATGTGGCAACATATTCAATGTGTAAATAGAACGCTTCGCTTTGATATATTTGATATATTAAAATTTTCAGTTTGAAAATCAAACTGAAAATTCTAACAGAGAGCTCAAATAAATCTTATTAGGCTAAATTAAGCCTTACCTATTGAAACGCAGTGCTATAAGCGGAAGCAGAGAGCACGCCGCACTTTACTATACTCAATACTATTTGTCGCTGTTCATAATTGTTATTATAAGTTATTCTTCTTCTTTCCAAGCTCTATTTTTTTCTTCCTTAAGCGAAGACACTAATTTTTGTAGCGATATAGAAATAGATACCATAAAAAATTTATTTGTTTTCGTGTTCTTTTCATGTATTTAGCATTTAATTTTGTTTTTTTTCTTAAGTGTTGTAGCTATATAATATATAAAATAGGAATTTAATTGTTTTTGAAGGAACGATCACACTTACCTTGGATCTCTTTGGTTTTTCTATTCTTTATTTTAACAGTTTTTATTAAATGTAATAAGTTATTTTCAGAAAGTTTCAGTTTGCAGGTAAGCACTTAGATTTTAATATTGAAGTTTCATGATTTGCTTTCATAGTTTCCTGCTATGTTTTAAAAACTTTATTTGTGAAAACCTTTAGCGTGGCAGACAACTGGCCACCTTAGGCGGCTAGTTTATAATAAAAAGGAAGTAAGGGCAAATAATCATGAGAATATTCACAAGATTTTTGATTTACAAGAAAGTCAACCTATTCTTAAAAAGCTAGGTCAGTCAGTCTTTATTTCCTATTTTATTATTCAAAAGCAACAGATGTATTGAAATAGATTTTTATTTGGTTCAACTTATTTATTTCATAAGTAAAATTTGTCATGAAACTATGCAACAGGTGTCTTATATTGCAGCAAAATGCACTACCTCATGCTCAGTTGTGATGAAAATAATCAGCACTACATTTATACTTCGGCAGTATTTGAAAAGATTTTCTCTAGTTAAAACATACTTTTTACAATAAAACTTAGAACACAGAAATACGAATAATGTAAAGTTTTTATTTACATATACATATTACAAATACTACTTCTACTAACGCCAAAAAAAAAAATTGAAAGCAGATTGTTTGTGAATAATTTGCTACTTCTTTTAAAATATGTAAAAATACAACAAAGAAAAATTAGTCTTCCATTTATATATGCAGAAGCTTGGAATTTAAAAAAATATAACTTCAAACTATTTTCCATTAATAATAATTTAATAAAGTACTATAACTTTTTTTGTATGTATATCAGTAAACATTTTGCCTATCTGGCCTTTGACAACTATAAATGTGCTCTTTTTGTAAAGGCAAGTCACCATCCCTTTACACACAGGTGAAATTATCTGTGCTTATAGGATTAATTCTGAGATCTTTAAATATTTACTGACCTGGCTAAATTTTTAAAAGTTTCTTTATTTCAAGGGGGGATATGTTACTGAATTTTTTAAGTGCTTTGAAATTTTTATTTTTTAAATGCACTTTCAAGTTGCTTATCAATTAATTTCTTTTTGAAAATCATTTATGTTCGAGATTGTCTTTCAGTATGCCTTTAATTATTTTTTATTAACTAAAATTTTTTTCCTGTTTTCATAATGTATTGAGAATAACTTTTTTAAATATATACATAAGTACATAATATATACTTAGTTATAAAGGGATTTAAAAATTATTGAGGATACAACTATTTTACTATTTATATCACGCTACTTATCATTTATATTCTTTAAAAAAAAAAAAATAATAAATAAATAAAAAAATTTTAAAACTGACAGTAAAAAAATATGAAACTTACAAAAATAATCTTAATTTGCAGAAGAAAATAAAAATTATTTGTAAAAGCTCAAACTATTTTTGCTTTCAGTTATAAAATTTTGGTAGCATCAATTAAAATGCACTTAATTGATTACACTTATCCCCTCTAGCATTACTATTTAATCAAAATAATCTAATACTTATCAACAAAACGAATTAAGTATTTTAACTACCTAATAAATATTTAACAATTTTGTATTATATATTTTAACTACCTAACTCTAAATTTACTCAAATATTTCTTTTAACAATCCTTTCTACTTTATATTATGCATTTTAATTGAACATAGACCTTTCAACTACACTAACAATAGATTCAGTATTAATGTACTAATTTGCGCCATCGCAATTTACATATCTTTCTCTGCAACCCCTTTTTTTTTCTATGATTAAGTTTAAGAACTATCACATTATGAATTAGATCCTTGTACCCTGAAATTTACATGACAAGAATATTATAGCCAAGGGAATAAGTCACATTTGAGATAAATCACATTTGTAGGGATTAAGTCCATTTGAAGGGATTTAATTTGTAATCATGTGAACAGAACAACTTCTGAAAATTAAGAAGAAGGAAAAAAAATGGTGCAAAGAACACTGACCGAAAAATAAGTAAGGCGTTTTAAGGATATGTTATAATAAACCTAATGATTTGATAACACCGTTCTTGAAATGGACACTTCCTCGTTTTTTAATAATAAAAAAAAGAAAGGAAAAAAAGAGAGAGTAAAAGTTGGCAAATTATGGGGCGGATTTGAGTAATCGCGCGTTCGTATTTCCCGTAACGGCATTATAATATTTAGTTCTTTTTAACAATAAGCATGTTAAAAAACTTGAAACAGACATAAAACAGCCAGCTTGATGCCTCATGATCAATGATTTAAGGTCTCAGGAACTCAATATGAGATTTAATTTCAACAGCTGATTGATTTAAAATGTGAAATTATGACAAAAAAATGTCCATTATCTTAATACTGTTTTTCGGCGGATTTTGATATCAAAAAGTAGAAGGAGCTATAATTCAGTCAGAAGACTGAGCGAAAATTAGGCCTTTATGTCATAATTTATTAACCTCAAAGATAATTTGCGCAACTTAATATTATTTAAAATTTTATTAACCAAGAATTTGGATTGCAAGGTACAAAATATCTTACATTCTTTTTAAACAATACTATGTAATCTTTAAAGATAAATCCTAACATTTAAGCTTAATTAATTGATTTAGTTTCAGTCTTTCATTTTCTTGGGAAGAATTCAACCCATTTCTGAAGTTTAAAAAAATGCTTTCCCCAATTAAATGGTCAAAACTAACATCTGAAGAAAATACTGGATATTCACAACAGATAGAATCACTGTTATTATAGCTGATATTTTGAGAACACATTAGATTAGTCAAGCTTATGTTATTGCGTTTTTATTATTTGTTTTTTAAATAAACAAAAATAAATCTCTGAGCTTACCTTCTGTTGAATGAAGGGCATAGGTAAGGGTATGATTATTTTCTAACGTGCTATTTCACTAGACAATGAAAGCGAACTTAGCTGTTTGAGTAAAAGGGGGTAGACTAGAAGGACTCAAGTCCAGACATTCGCAACTTTAAATAAACAAGAGAAGAAGAAAAAATGCTGGTGCGTTGAAAGTTAAAACAGGAACTCTGAATTTCAATTGGGTACAGTGAGTCACATGCTATAACTAGGATCTGTCTAAGTTAGAGGCAGGATTTCTGGCAAACTTCGTGTTTTGCTTCGGATTACAAACCAATTGGAAGGTTCCCTTCAAAACAAAATGTGACAGAGAAAGGCTCCTCCTATCCACCAGACAGCAGTAAGTGATGCCAGTCTTGGCACGCCATTAGCGGTCAAAGGACTTCATTAAGTTACTTAACTTAGCTACAAACACCGAAAATAGTACTGCGAATTTTCACGGGGCAGTTTTATACAGAGAAGTTTTAACTTTTTCTATTAATTACCGAGCTTCTATTACTGGAATTCCTTAATCGAGGGCCATTTAAATTTCTGAGAGAGGCGCATTAGTTAACTTACAGTTTTAGAATAGTCTAGCTTTTTTTTTTTTTTTTAATGTCTGTTCTCCATAAATTGAAAACATGCAATATAAATAAAATATTAACTAGTATTTTTTTTTAATCACAGTTTAAATTTTACGAGAAACTTTTCTAATATAGCTAATAGTTCAGCAAGTACCGAAATAAAAATGTATGATCGCACTTCATCAGTTAAAAAGAAACGTTCAAAATAACCTGTAATTAATAATTTCAACCTGCACAATTGTAGAATCATTAAGATGAACGAAAGAAATTTAGTACAATTCTATGGATACAAAACATCAAAAAATACAGATAATAGTGGGTTCTTCACTGCATAAATATAAAAAATGCAAAAATTGTTTATAATTTTAAGCTTAGAACGGAACAAAGAAAGTATTACTATCACTGCTATTTAAAAAATGCTAAGTTACGAGTCTAAAATGAAAACAAAAACAAGTTTCATCTAGTCAAACTAGATGTGCCTACCACTGCTAAAAAATAGGTATGAATTAAAAAAAAAAAAAAAAAAAAAAAAAAAAAAAAAAAANAAAAAAAAAAAAAAAAAAAAAAAAAAAAAAAAAAAAAATTATATATGGAGAGTAAAAAACGAACTAACTTCCTAAAATAAAATTTAAACAATAAAAAAAAACATATCTTATCTTTTTATCTAAGTGATGTTTTAAATACATTAACACCATAATTATGCTAAAAACATTGAAAAAAACTTAATTTTTAAACTTAACAGTTTTTAGCTTAATTATTTGTAATTAAAGAGTAAGAATTTTAAGAAAATTGTTTTACTGCCAACTCTAATTATCAAACTTTAGTTCATGTATATTGCAGAAATAAAGAATTACATTTACATCTTTTCATATGATTATTTTTTATCTTTTCCGCACTCAAGATAAAAAAATAAAAAAATTAAGAGATTTGTGCATCGTTGGAACACATGGCTTTAATTGTACTTTTACTTCGCAAAAAATATTAACATAATACGACACCTTAGAAAAATATCTCAAAAGAACTAAAATGAATTTACGAAAATTTGTGGAGAAAAGGAGCAGATGTATCTCAATGAAAACCTCTCTTTCTTCAAAACTAAAACTTACATCGGATATCCGGCAGCCTACCTGACTAGGCCTATCAAAACGATCACGCAGAACACCCCCCCCCCCNATAAAAAAGGTAGTAAAAAAAAAAAAAAGAACATAATAAGAAAAAGGGGTTTTAGAAACGACACGTGCGAGGCGTGCGTCGTAATAGGAGAAATGATAACCAGCTTAGACATCTGCTCCTACCCCCTCTTAAGATTGAGGAAGCTAACATTTCCAAAAATAATCATATTTTAAAATAATAATAATAACAATGCTGAAAATAAAAATGCTCATCCATCGACATAAAAGAATAAAATATTTTAACAGTAAAAGAAGAAATGTTTTAAGCGAAGACTTACATAAAGATACATGACTTCAATCAGGCAAATCAGGCGTTTGCAGTAGTCGCATTTTAGTAATCATTTGCAGTTTATAAATTTCTACTGTATTTTTTTGTAGGTCACAGCTTCGACTTATATATAGAAGAATTTTTAATTTTTTTTACCTTAAATTTTTTTTTTAAATTTAATTCAATACCAACTCAAATTTTCATCAAAACAGAGCAAAATAAATAAATTCTTAAGGAAACAATGGCAACATATTTTTTTGTATTTCATTAGCAGCATTTATGGAGAGGGGGCATGAAGAATAATTTAGCTGGTACTGAGCTCTGGAGCTGGTTTGAAAATGCCTAATGAATTGGGTAAAATCTCTGTATTCTCTTATTCCTATTATAAGACAACCTATATTGGTCATTGGCAAAATATTCTTTAATTACTTCGAATTAAAATGAAATTAATAAAAGTCAGGATTATAAATACCAGAATCTTTTCCCAAAAGTGTTTTAGTTTCATATCATAATTTAATTTTTTGTAGCAAGTTCAAGAAAGGACACACCATGTTTGCCCCTGAGCGCTAGCGGTTAACAGAGAAAAAGTTTAACCAACCACAATGATATAACTCAATTTTATTCGAAACGGAAAATTAGCAACATGAGAAATATAACTACAAGAAAAATAATATCTGAATTTGAGGAACATTTGAGAACTCAATCATTTTTATAGAGAAAACTTTTAAGCTAATTTATCTGAAACACATGTTTGCATTTTAAAAGATAAACAAATGCTTCAAAATTAATCTTTCACAAGTTGAATCAAACCTTCGTAAAACAAAAACGAATCTAAGTCGAGATAAAGAGCCGCATAATCAATGATTCGCTTTCGTCATTGTAAGCGATCGTTACTTACAGACTTTGACAAGACTTATTAAAAAACAAATCTAAAATTTTTAAATTTCAAATCAGGATTCGCCGATATAAATCAGCTTGATTTAAATCACGATCTCAATCACTTAAGCTGTAAAAAAAAAAAAAAAAAAAAAAAAAAAAAAAAAAAAAAAAAAAAAATTTTTTTTATGAAACAGGAGAAAAAAGTAGTCGCTTACTTGTTCTCTGGAGATGTTTATTATTTTATGTGAATGATTTAATACACTCAAAAAGTATAAATTGGGAAATGAAGTCAGAAAATTAATATTTTAGTACTGTAATTCCACACCCTCATAGTTTTAAGAAAAATCTGAAATACTTTTTTTTTCCCTTTGAAGTTCTTATTACTTTTACTCCATGCTACAAAATCATAAGTAGACATCTTTCGAACTACTTATTACTTTATACAAGAAAAAATTTTTGTAGTAAAAATTATCTTTTCTAGCGGAGTTCTCCCAAGGAATAAAAAAGGGCAAGATGCTGCCTCTTAGAAAAGTTTTAAAAGGGCACCTTCAACACTAAATTTATCAAAATGTGTAATATTATGTAGTAAGTGAATTTGATTCTCGACAATTTTTAAATAACTCTCTCTCATTATCTGAATAAGAGAAAAATTTATTGTTCATAAAAATAATTAAAGGCATGCTAATAGACAATCTCTAAGCATGATTTTTTTTTTAAATGTAAAATAAGAAATTATTAATTGATAAACAATTTGAAGGATTTTTTTATATAATTTAAACTGAAAATTATGAGCAATAAATATTTAAAGTTGTATTTTTTTAAGAAAAAGTTTTTTAATTAAAAAATAACTTATACAACTATAACCATTAAAAAATTTAATAATACCATCCCCCTGAAAAAAGATACTTAAAAAAATTTAAGGAGTTGAGAATATATTTGTAATAGTAATCAGAATTAAAACTGAATTCCCATATTATTTTACCAGTACGTAATATTATTTTAACAGTGAATTAATTTTTAAAAAAATGGAATATGAATAAAAGGCAGTATTTTTAAGGGATGGTGGCTATTTTTACAAATATAGTCATAAAGGATGCATTTATAGTGAACAAAGGGCAGGCAGGACGGTCCGCCCTTCTTAAAAACGCTTAGGGTGAAGTTTTTAGTTTTAATTTTAGTAATTTTATTAATATTTTTCCTGAATATGCCTTATGAAACTTGGCTTTGTAAATAGCTAACTAATAAACGTATATGTATTCTCATAAACTAAATAATAATCATTTCACCAGATAGTTTATTTTGAAATGCGATGTGGCAGTTGATGAGTGAGTTTTGCATATAAGTTTGTTTTATTATGTGCAAGTTTGAAAAAAATATTATTTCTGATAACTTTTGCAAGGTTCGTAATTTTACTTCAATTTTTCAATTTATGAAATACATTTTAACGTTTTTAAGTAGATCTGAAAATTTTTAAATTTTTTTCATTAATATTTATTATTTTACAATTAAATTGCATTAAATTTATGTCTATAAAAATTAAATAATCTAAAGTTATCTAATAAAAAAAACTGATCATATTTTTTAAAAAAAATATTTTTTCTCTATCTCAAATACAGTAAATATTCTCAGATAACAGTTTTAAAACTCAATATCTTAATAATCTACGCCCCCCCCCCTCTTATTTCCTTCAATTTAAGCTTTCCAATCCTGATATCCTTCCCTTAGATGCACATCACTGACTTAAGTCGTATAGTGCTGTAGCAATTGGTATTCATTATTGAACCTTTTTTTTTTGTGCGTGTATTTAGTTTTTATATTATTTTACAGAATATTTTTTTCGCATTTTTTGAAGAAATTTTTTTTTTATTTTATTTATATTTATCGCAACATTAAATATAGTTCCCTTTTATAAAAAAGCAACAAAAATAGAACCCAGGCTGAAAGAAGACAACTTACAGTAATCTTAGATTTACAAAATGGATTGGTCCTGGTTCAAATGTTTAATTTGTATTTTTTTAAGGGGCTCAACACTATAATAGATAACCTACAAATCATTGCAAACTTAAGTTTTTTACTTCTTGCAGATAATAGAACTTCTTAATTAAAAGCTGAGAACTGATAAGAATCAATTCGTATTCTTTTTTTCTAGACACCAGAATTTTAGAGAGAAAAAATTTCTTAAACGTTAAGGGTGCTTAAAAAGGTGGAAGCCGAATATTGGGCTTTAATTTAACAAGTATGGGATCATTCTAGACTTTTTGGCTGTGTGAAAGGTCTGCTTTTTATTATTACAATTTTTTTTCTTTTCATTTTTGATTTACGAAATATTTATCCAAATCTTCTGTATCTAAAAATAGCATGAACTTAAACAAAAGTTTGCGAAAATAAGGTCTAATTGCTGTAATAATAATAATGTAATTCTGTGAAATAATCTTTTAGGGGATTGCAGATTTAGTAGTTAAAAAAAATTATTGGAACACTCAAATGTTCAATGTCTCAACTTATGACTCAATGTCAACTCAAATGTCTCAACTTATGTGTATACATTTCATTTCAGTACACAGTCAGCATACATTTTACTAATACAGTGCATATAAGAACTGAAAGGGGTTTATTTCAGACTCTTCGCGAATCTGTGGGGAGAAAAATGAATAGTATAGTGGTTCTGTTTTTGCAATTCTAATGCAAAGTCACAAAAACTATTGGTCCGTCTAGACTTAGTGTGAAAAGGTTCTGTTTGTGGTTATTAATGAAAAATCTACTCACAATTTTCATTTTCCAGGTTTTTAGGAAAAGAAATAGAAAACACAAAAAACATGTTTTTCAAGGGAATAGTTTTAAAATATTGAATAAAAAAATACCGTTCCTTTAAAAGAACAATATAAAAAGCTATTTTTAAAAGTGAAAAATATTGTATAGTGTCTTTTTTACAGCTAAAATTCAAAATGAAGACTTTTGAGGAATGAAGATGTTTTGAGATAAATTAATTTTGTTCATGGTCTATCGACGGACCCAACTTTCTCCAAGAATAACTCCCCTGTACATACCTCGCGATAACTTATCAATGCTACATGCAATTTTCTTTTATTTAATATGAAAATTGCCCTTTCCGCTTAAAAAAAAAAAAGAAGAAAAAAAAAAAGGAGGGGAAATGGTTCGATAAAGCTGTAATAAGACAAATGTAATTATAAAATATTTACAATGCAATAAATAAATTTGATACAGAAAGGAGAAAAAAATAAATTTCTAGTAATAACAATTATTTATTTGGTTTTACGCATATAAGGGGTCTGTCTGTTTAGGAGAAATTTTGGACCTTTATTACTCTTCAAAAAATTATTTCAATTTAAAATTTTCCATCTTAAAAACTACCTTTTTCTATTTTATTCTTATTTTATCCTCGTTTTTCCGAACTTTTTTTTAAAATCACGAAAACAGGACTTCTATTTTGCATACTTTAATGAAACGCTTATTTAAGAGTCTTTCGCAAAAACGTGACTATTTAAGCTCCTTTTTTTTATAAATGGTTACACGACCATTTTTGGATACTGAGCCACAAAAACCATGAAATATTACACATACGCAAATTAATTTTTTATATAATAAAATAATTTATTCTGAATAAATCAAAGCATATAGTTGGAAGATAAAGGCAAACAAATACCTACAGACACTTTGTTTATATGAAAAGTTAAAATTTACAAGAAAATAGAAATTTTTTTTATTACTATTCTTAATATAGTATCAGTTTTGTGATTTGAATCCCACACATTTATTTGTATTAATTTAAAAAGAAATTAATTTTCACAGCTAACACTCAGCAACTTACTTTCACAGAGAACAGCAAAAAATAAAACTAAAAATTTTCATTTTTTTATCAGTATTTAAGACAGCTCAAAGGACTCTTTTGGTTCGATAGCTATAGATTGTGCATCCCTGCGTAACACCCAATAATCTTTAAAAATATTTAAAATTACGTTTCATTTACCTCATCTTTCCAGTTTTTAAGAATTTAGAAAACAAAATTTTTTTTTCTGATATAGTATCAGATTTACGTGATTGGAATCACTTTAATTTATTTGTACCAATTTGTAAGAAATAAATTTTTACAGCTAACAATGAACCCATTCCCATAAAAAAAACCTTCAAAGAATTAAGTGGTTAGATTAGAGTATGATACTGCAATAAATCAGCAATTTATTTTTACTAAGAACCACTCATATTTTTTATTTATTTAATTTTTCATTTATATTAGAGATAGCTCAAGGGTTAATTTTGTCCATGGACCATAGGTGGAAACAAAAAAAAGAGAAAGGAAAATAAGAAAAAATAACACTATGACAAATAAGAAGAAAGCGATACGTAAGGGAAAAAAACCCAGAGTGATAAGTAGATAAATTGTTTTGAGTAGTACGATACTGTAATTGGTTGACTTAACTATAGAGAAATCGATACAATTGATTACTCACCATAATCTTCGGATATACTGCCGAGAACATTGATGACGCGTGCCACATCATCAGTGTTCTCGTGAACCAGCCGTAGCGTCTCCAGAAGGTTGCGTACCACAACTTGCCTAGAAATAAAAAATATTTATATGAATATCATATTGAGAATTTTAGAAACTGAGCATTAAAATACTTGTCTCTTGATGCGTTGTTGATGTGAAACAGTTTCGACAAGTATTTTTAAAATCCAATAACATTGACACTGAACTTAAAATTGTACAAAATTAAGCAAAACGCTTTTCACATCTTAACTTCTTAAGAAAAACAAACTTTAAAAAACTAATTTACATACAAACATGAAGAGCAAGTTTTTAAAAGTATTTTTTTGACTAATGATGACATATATGAACTTTTCTCCAGACAAATCTTTCAAGAGAAATAAAAAAAATGGTTTAAAAAAAAAACCCTTCTTGGAGGGGTATAGAAGTTCTAAGTTCTACCCAAGAAAGTTTTAGAAGATTCATTCACTATACATTGGCCATTATTGTGGTAAAATTTTTTGGGGGAGGAAAGAGATAAGAAGAAAATAAACTAATTTTAATGAAAAAAAAATAGAAAGGAAAAGCACGATCATTTTTATGATTTCTTAGAAAAATCTACCTTTCCCTTTATGGCAACTGCTCGTTTTTGTACTATTATTTAATTGTTCAAATAGTTCATTCAATTGCATTTTACAGCCATATAATTAATGGACATGGGCATTCTAAGAAACTGGGGGTAAATGACAGATTCATATCAGGTTATTTTATAAATGAATCATCAGGAAAAGTATGCTTTTTTTCTTGTAGTGAAATGAGTTTAAACTACAAAATACATTTTTTTATATACTTGAGTGTTCGTAAGATTTTCACACTTCATACAAAACACAGAAATGATGACATCTAACATTCTTGTGGGTTTAGTTGAACGCATAATGGAACCACGAACGCATGATGAAACCGCAACTTGTCCATGCGTGAACATAACATTTTAATAGCGTGACCATAATATAAAGGTTTAAAGTTAACATCGAACAATAATATATCGACAAAAAACATTTAATAATGTTTGAAACGAATCGGCACAAAAACAAAAAAAATAATAATTATTAGTATCATGCAAAAAAAAAGTTTTGAAATTCAATTAACTTTCTTTCGCTTAGCTAACCTACCAGAGATAAGCTTGGGCTCGCTTTTGGAGGTCCGGGCCAGAGAATTTTCATCCGAGCCCACCTGAGCTTGAGATGCATAGGGTTACTTAGAGTCCGAGATATATATATACGTTGGATAAAGGCCAAATTTTGGGAGCACTGGACAAAAGAACCGAACATAAGTAGTAGATAGTAGTAATTTTTTTTATAAAAATTAGATTTTATAAACAGTCCGAGTCTGTCTCATAGCTGTCTTTTACTTACTTATATTTACACCAATTAGCTGTTTCGTTATTAAAACATACATTCAGGTGAAAATCGCAAATAAGTGACAAAAAAGAAGGAGAGGGGGGGAGGGAAGAACAATCACAAATGTGGAACTTTTTTATTAAATCACATTTAATTTAAGGATAATTATTCTAATAAAAAATTAAAGGTTAATAAATAAAACTAAATTAACTATAAACAATGCCAGTTGAACGTTAGTTATCATTCAAAATACTTAACACCTGGCATATATTAATTATTATATATATATGCTAATTATATTAATTAAAATTTAGAAAGTCGATAAATATTAACTCTAATGAATGACAGGAAGTATTTAATTCAAGTGTATTTATTTTATGGCAAAAACTATGATTAGAATGAGAGATGGAAATTGAAATAGATGAATCAGTTTTTTAATAAATATTCGTAGCAAATTTAAAATATTTTATTTCGAAGCACGACAGAAAAGAGTAACGAAAGATAAACTTTTAAATGATTAAGAGATTCAATCAGCATTATGCACTATGTCATGCAGCACAAATTGTTATTTAACATTTCCGCCTGTTAGGTAAGCAAAAATATTAAATTGCAGTTTTGCACTTAAAAAACAATAAATACGTTTCAAATTGAACGTTATTTTCCGATATTGGCACTATATAGAATGTTCAGATTCACTCTATATTTTATGATCATTATTCAGGACCGCTATTCTAGGACCAATATTAAAAAAATCGAAATATCCCAATACCATATTTGAGCCCAGTTGAATTTTATTCAGAATATTTTTCCGATTAATAATACACAATTAAATTGCGACCGAAAATTCTGGTATTGCTTCAGCTTTTTCTGACAGATAATTTGAGAAGAATGAAGACGCAACTCTTGTCTGAATATATATATGCTAACACTCTAATCATAGACGAGGCAGTGCCCTTTGTCAATCAAAAATAAACAAAATAAGAAGCAATAAAATATAAGAGGTAGTGAATGAATCTTTTTGAAATATTTTCTTTTATTTTGTGGGAACAGAAAACCGGTTTCCTTACGTAGCGATGGGGGTGTACCTAACTCACTACGCAAGTCAAAAAAAATTTTCCCATGGCCGTAAAAAAATATGATAAAAAGATTCGAAGGGCAAGAACTAGTGGAATGAAATATTTTCTTCCTCAAGACGAAAATGGTTTTAAGGAATGTTGGGCATGCCGACCTCAATCACAAGTGCCCATCATTCACTTTTTTTTCTTCTTTTTTTTAATCTGATCGCAGCGCTCAGTGTGCCCCCTAGCCGATATCCAGTCCTCCACACCTGCGGTTTAAAAAGAATGCATTTTTCCCTTCAGGGTCAGAAGGGTAATGTTTCAAGAATAAATAGAATCGCCTTTGAAGCTCGTTTTGCAGATGGATGCAAATAAGCACAGCCTTTCCAAGAATTCCGCAACCTGTGTAGAATTCCAGGAGCTGGTTTGATGACAGAAAGACTGGCTTTTAAATGATTAATCCAGCTTATTAAGCTTGATACAACCAAATATGAATTTTACACATTTGTTGAAATATATGTATTATCACACAAAATATTTAACATCAAGTTGTCAACTGACTTCGTTACTAAGAAAAAAAATATTTATAACTAAAATGCAGTTAAAAAATTTTTTTTAACTATAATACAGAATCTCTACAAAAATTTATCAGTTTAAAAACCGTTATAAAGAAATTAGATAAAAAATTATTTTCCGTTTAATAAACATCTAAAGTATAAAATGATTAGAAGTATACAGTTTTAATGAAGAAAAAAATTCATATAAGGTTAAATCAAATCATATTATGAAGATAAATAAAATGAAAAATTCCCACATTATTTTTTAAGCGATAAAAAAGATCAAATTTTAATAATACAGGAGCTCTACCATTTGTAGGACACCGGGGAGAAAGGGACTTGTAAGCCATTGCTATATTACTGTACGTAGTTCCAAATCCAACAGCATTACCTATGTTCTAACTGATATACAAGAAATACATAAAAATTGAATTGTGTGGAGAGAAAAAATTCACAATTACCAACATTAACTTTTTTACAATGCGATACCTGCACGTGACGTAGGGTGGGTAACTCGATCCTGATTGGTTGTTGAAACGTGGCATTTGTTTACATGAGCAACTGTTCTTTACATTCTGTTCTGAGTCGGCCAAGACCGCCAGTATCAATTCTTTTACGTGATACATTCTATATTCTTTCACAAGGATTTTTGTTCTTTCACTGTATATTTCTTACTTAAGGCAAAGGCGGAACGAAGCCATGTTGAACATAAACACTAATTATGCATCGAAGTTTCCAAATACACTAAACTATTAAATATATCAGTTACAATAAAATTCGTAGACGAGAGACTATTTCAAGGAATTCGATATGCGATACGGCAATGTGTTTAATTATTGCGTAATGTATTTTTGCTATTTTTCCCCGCCCTTCCTTTAAAAATCGAACCTAAACATGAACCATTGGCTTACTAGAAATAGGAGATACTCTTCTCGAAAAGGATTTAATAATTGATCGATTTTAAAAATATCATTTAAGACAAAAAGAATCATGAATTAAACGTGCAGGAGTCAATTTTTAAATCACTAGCATAAAGGGTATAATAATGCACTTTTAAAAAAAAAAAGATCGAAATATAATTGATAAGTTAATGAATAACTCTCAAAAGAAAAACTAATGTAACAAAATGATAATAAAATTGTTTTAACGTACATAAACTTTGGTACTTAAATTACACTTAGTTTCAAGATTAACTGACCATTTTGGGGTTGCGCCAGTTTGAGAGATAAGTCGAATCAGATCTACTATGCAAAACCAATTACGTTAAATATACTTAGTTAAATTTTTCAACTTTTACTGGCTACACTACTTAAAAAAATAAAAAAAAAGTTTATTACTTAATTTTAGAAATAAAATTCTCCGACTTATTCTGGTATCTGAAGAATTTCTATGTAAACCTAGATTATATTTTATCAATACCATGCAATTCCTCAACGGAAAACTTTTTTTTTTATCTGTAATGCCAAATATTAAATTTAAAAATAAAAAAAAATCATTGTCTAAGGATATAAACACAGAAAATTTTCACGAAATTGAGAAATTTTTACAATAAACAAATATAACAGATGTCGGAATTATTTAAATCGAATCTCTCAATAACTCATTACTGTTATTGACAATTTGAAGAATGGTTATTTTCCATGTTTAAGATGAAATTTTTCAGATTTTTGTATACAAAATACAACTTTTCCTGTCGGTTCCCTGCTATTTAGTGACAAAACAAAATTCTCTGAATTAATTAATTCTCTGAATAATTATTGGATCACAAGTTCGAAACGAATAGCAGATTATTAAGATTCTCCTCTACGAGAGTAGAAGTATCAAAATCAATACACTGTGGCTAAACAAATACTGGGTGTGGATGGATAAAAACTTGGTGAAAATAGAATATCTTTTCCAATGGGTAACTAAGCAGAGGCAGCAGCCAAGAGAGGCCACTGACCTAATCTGATATTTTACCCTCAGGAGGGCAAATTTTTCGCAAATACCTTCACGTTCTTACCTACAGCGAATGGCGGGAAGGGAGTTAAGAAATGCTTCATTTTGGTTGGACTGACGGCACTTTTGAAGAATGCCGCGAACAGCCAGTAGACAGAGTTCAGTCTGGCGACACGGGGGGCCAGAATTTCAAAATATATGCCTCTTTCACCAGAAACCACTGAGATAATCACTGTTTTTAAATTTCCAACTAAACCATGGACTTCGGTTACTTACGTTCAGTTAAGAAAATAAATATCTATTTACTCTTAATTACACAAGTCCAGGAACTTCAAAGAGAGGACAGTAAAATTATCTTGGTTATTAAATTGAAATTCAGTCACTTTTTAGAATTAAACCATAAAATTATGATGTTACAGATTGATAACTAAAATCGTTATAACAGTAAATTTTACAAAAAATAAAATAATACTTAATGCTCACCGTTCAAAAAATAAAATAATACTTAATGCTCACCGTTCAAAAAATAAAAATACACTAATAAAGAATTGTGTGAATTTTATTTTCGAACGAAAATGCTGATTCAGATTTTTCAAAATTCATCGGGTTAACAGCTTGGAAATCGGTATAGAATATAATGGAAATGGATTGAATATTCTTTTAAACGTTTAGATCGACACAACTTGTTTATCATACCTTGCAAATGAAAATAAGAAAAATTAAGAGATATATTAAAATAAAATAAAAAATGCAGAGATATATTTTTATGCATTAAAATCTTCTCTTCTATGTGTATTTATTATTAGTTTAAGATACGAAAATGTTAGGAGTAAATGCTAATTTTTAAAAATTATATCTTTGTGCACCAGAAAAAAAAATCGATTAAAGATACTAAAATCTGAATAAAATTCAGAAAAAGTAATGAATGGTAATGGAAAGTAATACAATTATAAGTGATATTGTATAACAATTAATTGGTAATAAAATGAAATTATTTAATTTTGATGCGAATTATATTCAATTTTAAAAATTGATAACAATCGAATTTCTTGGAAATACTAACTGTAATAATTTACTGCTAACGTATTTTCAGACACTTCTTATGCAAACCACAGTTCACACACAGTACTTCGAGTTCCGGATCTAAATGGCGCCTGTTTTTCGCTTCACTCAGATATGAGATCAAATATGTTTAAAAAAGAACGTTCCAGTAATTGTTCGGTTTTTGATAACTAAATAAGTACAACTTGGCACAAAATAACATTATGAGAATATTTATTACAGTAGGCTCTGTAATATTATTGAATAAAACGCCGTAATAAAATAAAACGCCGAGAAATAACGAAGACGTTAAATCAAAACTTGCAAATAGTATTCTGATAAAATTTACAAAAAAGTATGAGATAAAATTATTGTAATATGAGTTACCATTAATTACTCTTACTTATAATTGAATATTCAATGCGGATTTAAATAAATCATTTGTTCAAATTATTATTATTTTTTTGCTTTATATTTTAAAATATTTATTTAAATTTACGCAACCAGAATATATAAGATACAAATTATTTTAAACAAATTTAACAGGGGTCTGTCCAGACATTTTGTGAAAGGTCTGTTTTTCGTGAAATTGTGAAAAAATTACTCACATTCTTTCAACCAGGGTCCGCTTTTATGAATTTGTGCAAATAGGGTCCGTTATTGCAAAAAAGAAAAACTTTTTCAAGGAGTTTTTAAATTGTAAAGACATACAAGATTATGCTCAACACTGTAAAATTATAATTGAAAAATTTAAATTTTAAAAAATAAACAATAATTGCTGCTTCTAAATTAGAGATACAACATAAAAATATTTGGTATTTAGCCTATATTAATTTCGCAAAATATTAATTTCAGACCAATAATGGAAAAATCGTCTGCCGAAGAAAAAACTTAATTCGTTTACATCCATCTTTCTTGTTTTCTGCCCTGGAAAGGGTTTATTCTATTAACAAAATAATAATGAAAATAAACAAATTTGTGAAGGATCCGATTAAAAGAAAAATCATTTTGTGAAGGGTCCGTTTTTAAGTTAAAATATTTTGTGAAGGGTCCGTTTTTAAGTTAAAATAGTTTGTGAAGAGTCCGTTTTTAAGAAAAGATATTTTGTGAAGGGTCCGTTAACGGACCCAAATTTCTTCTTAACAGAACCCTGTTTAAGGAGTAGAGAAGAACAGAATATTTAAAACAGAGGGTAAAAAATTCAAATTTAAGAAGGCGTTGGTTGACATACATTAAGTTGAACAATATCATTTTTCTAAAAAAAAGCATATCTTGAAAAAATTTTTTACTTATTCAAGAAAACATTTAAAATGAACTAAAAAATGTAATCAAAATATTTGTTTACAATAGAAAGCTGTTCTTTGCGGGACTTCTGAACAAATATATATTTATAAAACAGTTTTTAACAATTTAAGTCCAAAATAAAACCTCAAATTATAACAGGATAAAAAATTTAAAAAAATTTAGCCGCCGCATTAATTTAATCCGCCACACGGATGAAACGACCGTCAACTTAAAAGGATTTAAAATTACATTAATTGTTAAATTTATATATATATAAAAAAAAATAATAATAATAATTTTTTATTTATTTATTAATTTTTTATGTAAAATTTTCTTTCAAGCGATAGATAAAAAAACTAATCAGTAGTTACATAAATTAATAGAATTTTAAATGTACCATCTTTTGCTTTTGTAAGAATAAGCATTTGATATTTAAATCATTTACTTATTTTCGCACAAATATGAACCTCGTAATATGAGGGTTACTAACAATCTGAAAAAATAATGACTTAATTATTATTCGCGAGAACCATCGAAAATTCAATGTTACTTTACGCGTTTATGATCTCAGAAATTATGAAAGCTAATTAGATAAAAAATACAATTATGTAACTACTTAAACAAAAATATAACGCATTTTCCCCCATTGAAATCTAAAATGGCCCCCAACACAAAATTTCATACTGAGCGAAGGGTGCAAAACAAGAACATAAGGTCCAATACATAGCGCATTTATATAATCCAATTCTTATTGTTCATCTTCCTTGAATAAATTTTATTTACACTTTCTATGAATATATATGCATCCCTTTAAAAATTATGCATAATTCTGAATTAGATGCTGTGAAATAAAAGTTTGAATGATTTTCCGGGCGAAAGAAGCAACAATAAGAGAAAAATATTGAAATAAACCACCAATGAAGTAAATGCAAGAAAAAATAATAGAAAGAGTTGAAGGAAATTAGGATAATTAAAAATTATATATTTTCTGGGAAGTTCAAACATGATTAGTCTTCATAAAAATAGACAGAAGGATATGAATTGTAAGAGAAAAAATTTAAAACGTGAAATATTTCTACACTAACACTTAGAACACGGTTAACTGATTCTGAATCATAAAAATCAATCCAGTTACAATTGTGTCTGGGTTACACTTTTGTTGTTTAAAACTGTTTGAAAGTCAGATTATAAACCCGCTGATTATTTAAAAATTGATGAAATCTAAAAATATAGTTTTTATTATAACTACGTCACGTAATTATATTAACACAAATTATAACTTATTCACATTGGATATGAAAGTCATGGTTTCATAAATTATTATTTTTTTAAGTTAGTAACAAAATCAAAAAATATGTGAGAAAAAAGTTAGAGAAAACTAACTCTAATCCCCAAAAATAAAGCTTTTAGCTGAAAATACTATAAATTTTTTTTTGCAAAAGAAAAAAAAAAATCTTTCTATATTTAAAAAAAAGTCGAATTAATCCTTCAATAAAAATTTATAATTAAATAAAAAGCATGATTCAAGGAAAAGTATAAAAATCAAAATTATAAATAAAACAATCTATCATCCCAGTAGGGATGGAGCGATTAGCCATTGACAGAATTTGAGGGATGAGGGGGTGCATTAATTCAAAACTAGTCTTTATTAAAATATTTAACAAAAAAAAATTTTTTTTTATAGTTTAGGATACATAACTTAAAACTTAAGGTGGTGATAAATTAGAATTTTTCATATAAATAATTAATAATTTTTAATTACCTTAACTCCTGTTTTTTTTTCTCTACAAATTTACATACTAATTAGATTATCAAAACAATCAAATATCTACGGAAACAAATGAGTTAATCCACAAAAAATAAGCGCTATTTTGATTTTTTTTTCTCTCTTATTTACATATATATGAGAGTGAAATTTATATAAGATGCGCAAGAACATCACAACATAGCAAACGTAAACATTTCTCAGAGGTAAAGATCTTATGAAGACTCACCCAGTTTACCACTGCAGGAGTACATTCCAAAGAACCGGACGTTGTAAGCACATCTAGTTAAAACAAAAAAAAAGCGATGAGAATCCGCCGTAAGCGTCCTTGTAAACCCCCAAAATTTTTTATTCCAGCCAGGCCAGGCCTGATAGAAACCTCGCACTCCCTTCCTCTCTTCACCCTCAAACATGAAGTTTGGCAGAGTGCCAAGAGAGGCCAAACACTAGCGCCTTCTGTGAAGAAAATTTAGAGACCATCATCCTCTGAACCACCATGGTAGCCAAAGACCAACTCTTCGAACAGCAAGTGGGAGGTTTAGGCAATGAATTATGAATGGGAGACAGATGTTTGCGGAGGCAGCAAAAATGACTCACCGACGATGCAGTGCCGTTTGCTTGTGGAGCATCGAACGGCGACTGAGATCCCACCAAATGTAAACGACCACTTCCTGTGTGGCTCCTTGGAGGCTCGCTACGTAGAGGAAATCGCAATTAAGCCTTTTTCCTAAACGACAATATCCGGTCGTCTTCACTATTGAAGAATGTATGTACTCGCCCTGACTCACTTATACATGCAACAACACCGAACAGATTCATTCAATTTCAACCAATATCCATTGTTAATTAATAGCAGGAACAAAAATAAGAAACACTACAGAAAAAAAAAAATCAGTTTTTTCTAAAAAATCAACCAAATTCCATCTTGAAAGCGAGATATTAACAGAATTCAGAAAATAGAAATACTTAAAATAAAATAATAAAAAAATATTTTTTAAAGAGCAATGAAAAATAAACGGATAATATAATAAGAAATAAACTTACGCATTTTAGGATGGTGCAGAAAAAAACTTCCAACGTACATTTATAGTTTCAAAACAGTAACGCGTCGTTGTTTATTAAATAAAAATACCTAATGAAATTAAAAGCACATTTTAATTGAATTAGTACGGTTTTTAGAAAGAAAATACGCGGGGCAAAGCTAACACGCCCTTGGAAATCGAGATGAGATTTTAAACTTTGGTATCTAAAAAAAAAAAAGCCCGCCAACGTCGAAGAGCGCGATCCTCCTTCCAGCGAGAAACATTCCCGCCAAATCAAACCGTCCATTCAGGACGCATAGCTCAAAAATCTAAAAAATAAAATAACAAAAAAAGTAGAGAAAATGGGTGTGGAAAACGCCTAGGTGGAGAGAGGGAATGTTCGAATCAGGAATGGAACAGGCGAGAGGGGGGAAGGGAGGAGTTGGCGTCGCTTCATTCACAACCGCTCAGTCCATTACAATCCTACAACTACTGCAGCAATGGTGTCATAGGGATGCACAGTATATTTTAGGGATGGGGAAACAAAAAGGAACTATAGGGAGGGTTTTAAAAGTTTCTTTTTTTCCCCTTCTCTGTTGACGCACAACGAAAACAGCACTTTCCCGTCATAATTCTTTCCCGCGAAATGAACATCATTAACATACTTGGGCTTCATTACGTTTCAAACATACCCGGCCATTGACCTATATAATAAAACTTTTCTTCTACTACAGGGTTTGTGTGAGAGTGTGATCTTAACCTCTGGACTTGCGCATGAGATCACAGAGTTCACACACATCTCAATAACCAGATAGGAAAAAATTCAACTACTACACAACTTGGAAATATTTTTAGCATCCCTAAAATATCTTTAAAATTATTTATCACACTTTGTGGACTAAAGATTTCTGAAATTAAATTCCTATTAATTAAACAAGAATTTTAATCTGATACATTATTCCGTTCCAATAGTGACATTAAATTGTATAGAAATATGTATATTAAGAAAAACCTAGGTGTAATTATTAAAAAAAAAATTTAAATAAATTTTAACTTGGGAGAGTAGCATAAGTGGAAAAACAAGACAAAAGTTAGATAATAAAAAGAAAATTGTAAAAACCTCATTAAAAAATGACTATAAATCAATGTAAATAAAAACCAACAAAATATGTCTAAATGAAATACGAGAATTAAAAAAGGGGGGACCAAAAATTAATAAATATCCGAAAATGAGAAAGAAACTAAGTACACAAATGCCACGATCTTCGGTCGCATACTCTTTCATTAAAACTTGGTAACATATAAAATCAAGAAAGCCATCATATTGAAATCACATAAAAATTGACGAAATTATACCAACACTGTACCAAAAGGAGGCACTGAATTAATTTCAGAAAAACTTGTAATCACTGCAGGGGTAGATTTGGGCCATATAAAAGAGCAAAATTCAGATTTAAAAAAATAATAATAAATAAAATAAAACACAGTATTAAAAAAAAGCACCATTTTAAGATGTATACAGAGATGAGAGTAGTCAGAAAGTAAAAAAGAGGAAGTCCAAGAATATATATCTAAACAAAAATTTGACAAAGAAAGTGCGATTTTTAAACGTGTAAACCATGTGATTATAAATCCCGATATGAGGCTTTTAAATCACGTGAATATGAAACTCTACATCGAGTTTAAAAAATGCGAATATACGAATCATGATGCGTAATTTTTAGATCAAGAAGCAATGCACAATATTTAAATGGCCTGAATAAGAATCGCAACGTTCAACTTTTAAATCAGGTAAATACGAAAATCGATGTTTGATAATAAAATCGCGATTTTAAAAATTCAAAAATACAAAACACGATATTAGATTTTTAAATCTCGTAAATACGAGTCATAATGTACGATATTTAAAAAGCGTAAGTAAGAATTGCAATGCGCAACTTTTAAATCAGGTAAATACGAAAATCGATGATTGATATTAAAATCGCGTGAATAAAAATCGAGATATTTGCAGAGTCTGGACTTGGGATTTCTAAAAGGCTTGTTTGAATTGTTTTTTGTTTACACAATAAATAAAAATTTACAAGATTAATTGAATGAGCAAATAAATATTTTCACCACAAATCCACCTCTATTTTTTTTCGCTTTTTTTGTTTGCTTTCTCTCCAGAATACAAGAAGCAGCGACGTCTAAATTACGAAAATACGAGCTATCCCGCCGACGGATAAAAAATACGGAAAATCTTATTTTCTGTGCGTGAAATCGGAGAAAATAGCTAATATAAGTAAACATGCGGAAGGATTAGCAGCTAGGACGTAGTTTGAATTTTCTGTTTTTCTTTGAAAATCGTAAATAAATATAATAATTTGACTTCAACGACTGAATTTTTTTTAAAAAAAACACGGAATATTTATAAATAAATAAATTTTAAAAAAAACGAAACTTTTAGAGAATCTGAGTTTTTGATAAAAAGGCTGAAATTCGAGAGACAAAAGCGAAAAAAATCTCATCCCTGTATAAAGGTCAACCAGTTTTATCCCAAGGAAATGATTTTTATAGAAACTTCAGAGGGAGGAATGAGGACCTCAATAATTTCACTCCGCGAAAAATTAAATTCCTCATAAAATATTTTAACTTGTGCAAAAAGAAATTTCAGCGGAAATTAGCGGGAAAAATGGAAAAATCTTAGAAAAAGCGGAAATCCGCGAATCCGCGGAAGAATCTCATCCCTGATGATGTATATTAATTTAAGGAACGATTCGGGCTGTTGCGAATAAATTTAATATAATTTAATAACTACTATTGAGTCTTATTAGTTCTTTTCTTTAATAAAATACGAAGATTAATTTACAGGATATGAGAAAAAATAATATATCAATCTCTTCGCCTCTTACTTATGTATAAGTTCACTTATGTGATAATGATGAAATGGTGCATTCCAATATAATTTGCAAAATCATCACTATTTAAAAAGGCATTATTACAACATACCATAAATTTTTTAGCTTCTTTATGAGTTGGCAGAAATTCCTTTCAAAAAATTTCTGAATATTCCTTTGCATATTAATTACTTGTTTAAAAGATTTCTAATTACTATCAATTGCAAAGAATATATGCTAACATATGGAATCATATCGGTCGTTTTAGTCATGATAGTTTAGGTGGAGCATTTTCTACGTTTACATATTATCATACAATTTATTTATTTCATAAAAGTGCACGTGTCTATGATTTGCTCCGGTAAGTGTGTCGTAAATTTATTTCATAAAAATGCGAAAAACTAAATCATCACAAAAGCAAGCATCATAGTTTAATAAATGTTTTTTTCAAATGCGAATTGATTTAATAAAGAAAAATTCATTAACACTCTAAATTACTTTTTGTAATTGATTTTTACATAGATCAGATGAAAATGTAGAACTTCTAAATTAGCAAAATTCTCAACACAAATTTTTAAATTAAATAGTTTCCTAGAAAGGTTACCCGAACTAGTAATAGCTTGTCAAGTCCAAGGAGGGAAATTTTAGGATGCTGGGTATGTAAAAATTTGGGGGATGGCGGAACATGCATAAAAAGCAGGAGAGGGAAAAAAATGAACCAATGAAAGAGGGGGAATGGGAAACTCTTCCTGACAGCGGAAGTTATCCATATAAACAAAAAGGTCATATTTTCAAGGTCTTATAAAGAGGGGAAAGAGGTGCCCTAAAAAAATAAAGGGTATTTTTTTTTTTTTTGAGGCACGCATTTATTTTTTCTACATCTTTTAAAGAACACAATTTAAAAAGAAAATTATATAACAAATAACATCTATAATGAACATATAAAAACTAATAATGGATTCCCGTCATTTCTTTCATCAAAATGTACAGTGCTTACACATAACTGGAAAAAAGTCTATAATAAAGCAATCAATAACAAATTAAATTTGGAATTGGGTTAATCTAACACAGGGTGTGTAGCCAAATTATACAGCAAAAAATAAGCACCTTTTAAGCACTTTTCAAGCACTAAAAAATTATTTTTAAGCACTTTGAAAAATATCATAAGTAGGCAGGGTTGGAAAGTTTTTGACGATTGATGGTTTTATTGTTTTAATCGCCATAATCATGAAATTTTGAATCATGCGAAACGAGTGGCGTTTTTATACGCTACGGACTGACAATGCGCAGAAATAGATTGGGGTAAATTAATTGTGAAAACGTTGAATAGAACAATGTGAACTGTGTCTTTATGCATAATTCGAAGCGAAAATCAACATAGTAAAGGAAAAATCTCAGTTTTAAAAAGGGAAAATTAAGCACTTTTTAAAAACACTAAATGAAAAAAGCACCTTTAAGGGCTTTTAAAAAACGAAAATCGAAAATAAGCACCTTTAAGCACTTTTTAAAAACACTACGCACTCTGTAACAGGTTGGAAATAAAAATAAAAGAATTTATTATTAAATTCATTGTTTTTACATTAATATAAAACCAGACAATAAACTGTGATTAAAAAACGGAAGAAAACCACGAAAATGGGTAACTTTCTGCAAGAACATTTACTAGCGAAAAAAAAAATAATTATCGAGATATTTCGGAGAAAGATCTTAACATTAATATATTTTGCTAAGCCATTAAATTTCGCAGATCTCAATTTATGAAAGTTCCAAATGCGAACGCTTGACGTGAACGAAAAAAAAAAAGAAAAAGAGCATCAGAACAAAAAGCACGGAAAAGAAAAACATTTGAACGAAAATAAATAACCTTACAATTATAAGCATTTAATACCCGATTAGATTCGGGATGCTGGGCCAGAATTACATGAAATTGAATGATAGTGTTATTCAAATGAAATTGCTATTATTTTAAAAATTAATATACAAGAATTAAGTTTATGGTTAGAAACAATTTACACTTCAAAATATTAAAAATAAATACACTTATTGCATTATTATAATAATAATATCAAAATACATTTTCAATTAGTGATTTCTTTATCAAAAAATTTATTAAAATAAACATTTCACGATGCTAAGAATTTTAATTTACAAGATTAACCCCTTAGACACTTTATAGATAATAATATTATTAAATACATTAAAAAGTTTCACATAAAATTAAAAAATATATATATTTAATGTTTAAAATTTGTTTCCGCTAACTGAACTTTGTAAATCAACTTTTTTTTAAGTATCTTATTATATTGGAATAAATTATTGAATTACATTTTATTCGTGCTCAACGGCCTCATTAAATTCATGAAATTATTTAAAGAGCACTTTTCAATGTTTTTAGTTTATTTTTGTCGTTTCTTCGGAGGCATTTTTATTTTCCGAGATAAGATGGGAACAATTTAAATTTGTGTAGCGAATTTATATATTTCGCCAAATAGAATCTTATTAACAAGAAATAAAAGCACGACATATTTTTTGTAGTTAATTTAGTTGAATTCACAACTAATTTATTTGAACTTAGAAATCTCATCTTTTCTGCTCTTCAAATAATTTAAAATATTTAACTACAGTTTACAATAAATTTTTGTATAGATACTTGCTTTCGAAAATAAATGCAGGGATAACTTTGGTAAGAAACGGGAAAAAAAAAACGAAAATAGAAATCTTAAAATGTTATATGTAAAACACTGTTTTATACTTAAAATAAAACTGAAATTTGAGCAAGAAAAAAGTGAATATATCCATACATTATCGACGTTTGCATAATAAAATATCGATATCATTTTTTAAAATTGTTTGAATATTTAAAATCGCGAGAATAAGAATCGCGATGTGAGAGTTTTAAATCACGTACGTGAACATGAATCGTAATATGCATTTTTAATTGCGGGAATACGAATCAAACGTGATATTAAGTCCTTAGAATATAATTTTAAATTACGTTTACATAAGCAGGAAAAGGCGTAAAAAATAAAACTTTTTCGGAAACTCGAAAAAAAAAAGAAAGCAATTTTCTTTTATTTTATTAAAAATAAAGATGGAATTCCGGCAAAAAGCAGGAAAAAAATCATCCTTGCATATAGACACTCTTAATTTATAATTTCTTTTAAGAAACGTGGATTATTTATTTCCTGTATAAGCGCCAAATAACCTAAAAGCGACGTGATACATTTTTTAAAAAATTTTTATTAAAGGAACAGTTAGAAGAAATTAAGAGAAATTAGAAATTCACACCGACGTGAGCACTTGCTAAGCTCAACTAAAAGTTTAAATTGCCTGAATGTTAAATACCAGTATAATTCTAATTTAATTAAAAAGTAATTATTTCTATAAGATATTAATGGGTTATCTGCAAGTGACGTAGTGTGGGTATCGCGATCCTGATTGGTTGTTGAAACGTGGTATTTGTTTACGTTAGCAACTGTTCTTTCCATTCTACTTCGAGTAAACCAATCCCGTCAAGTATCAATTCTTTTAAGTGACACATTCTAAATTCTTTGACAAAGATTTCAATTATTTCACCATATTATATTTACAGAGTGACTTAACACAAAGACAGGCGCGAAACCACGTGGAACATTAACAAACTAATTACGCATCGAATTTGCCGGGTGCAGAAAACAAAAATATATAACGGTTACAATAAAATACAAAAACAAATAATAAATCTAAGTAAAAGAAGTTGACGTGAAAAAATAATATTTCAAATAATTCGACGGCTTTGTATTCAATTAATTAACATTCCAACTTATATAAAGAAACTTAGCTAAACTTCAATATGCCGTTTTGCTGATTAAGATTAGCTGGCGTTGACGTTATAAGTCACATGTGTGGGTATGGGAGGCATTATTTTTGAAGTGCAAGTACTCCAAATGCTCTTTATAAATTAAAACAATGCTAACTAGAAGGCTACTTTTAACACCCCCAAAACTGCTACCTCAGAGATTATTTTGCATAGCTCATTGGGTACTAATGTATTTTATTCTAGTTTTTATGCAATTAGTGGTACTTTTTAAAATGAACTTATGAAATGTGGAAGTTACATACTGTGAAACTTCTGCTATAATGCAGGGGTCTGTCCAGACATTTTGTAAAAGGTCCGTTTTTCGTGAAATTGTGAAAAAATTACTTACATTCTTTCAACCAGGGTCCGTTATTGCAAAAAAAAACTTTTTCAAAGAGATTTTAAATTGTAAAGATAAACAAGATTATGCTCTGCACTATAAAATAATAATAAAAAAATTTAAATTTTTAAAAATAAACAACAATTGATGCTTCTAAATTAGAGATGCGAGATACAAATATTTGGTATTTAGCCTATACTGCTGAACGCAGAATATTCATTTCGGACGAATAATGGAAGAATTGTCTGCCGAAGACAAAACTTAATTCGTTTACATTCATCTTTCTTGTTTTCTGCCCTGGAAAGGGTTTATTCGATTAACAGAATAATAATGAAGATAAACTAATTTGTGAAGGGTCCGATTATAAGAAAAATCATTTTGTGAAGGGTCCGTTTTTATGAAAAGATATTTTGTGAAGGGTCCGTTAACGGACCCAAATTTCTTCTAAACAGACCCCTGAATAGTTTCACATTGATGCAATTCAGGAAATATTTCTAATATCAAAATCAAACATAGGATTTTTAAATGTTTAATTCGGTACTAAAAATCGGTTCGTAAAAATATTAAACAATAGTTATTATTAAATGCTGATTTAAAAAAAAAAAAACGTTTCTACGAATTCGTCTAGTGCTATTTAACACATAGTTAAGCAATAAGGGTGAAAATAAGACTAATATTCCTTTAACACCATGAATATAATTTGCAAGAACGCGAGAGAAGATGTTCCAAGACATGTGATTCCCCAGCTTAAAACGTGGTCATCATGCAATACAGGCAGAGTGACTAAAAATTCCTATTTTATCATGGGGTCGCCAAATCTAATGTAAACACACAAAAGAAGAGGGTCTTTTATCAGTCATACTCAACCATAAATCTGATAATGTCTGAGTGTATAGCGAAAAAGTTAAGAAGTGATTGGGCAATTACTAACTTATCTCTACTTTTGAGAAACTGTATAAGTAGGCAGGGCGGCATGTTTTTTGAGGACAGGCACAGATTTAATTCCCCATTAAACCTCACAGTTACGAATAATGATATATGGAACTGAAAAAGTATTACAAATGTTCGCAAATAACGTATATTTAGACGCATATTTATCAACTTGGAAAAAACAAAATTTATACAGTAGAAAGAGGCATAATACTAAAATAACTCCCATTTTTTTTTTTGAATTAGGGAGAATAAAAAAACAGGAAAAAAATAACACAGTAACTATTATATAAATTCTATTCGAGCCACTGAATCCAAATTTAATGTATTAAAATATTTATTCGAAGGTAATTGCATATTTTTAAAAAAAATCAATTAAGATGGAAAGTTTAATTTGAATTAATGGTAGTCTTCAAGTGCATTAAGCTTTTGATAAGTTAAAAATAAAATATTAACAAAAATCATAAAGTATTTCAATTTAATACAACTTTTCAAAAAATAACTAGTTGAAAAATATTGTTTGTAGTAGGTATATATCAATATATAATAAGTGCAATTATTGAAAATTAGAACAATTTCAGAAATGCTTAAGGGTTCCAATCATTTAGTTCAATACTATTAAGAAGTTGGGACAATTACTTTCCATAACTTTCAAATATTTATTAATTAGATTTAATTTTAAAAAAATATGCAATTTCTTTCGAATAAATATTTAAATTATATTAAATTCTATCTTAAAGGACAGAATAGGTTGATAAATTCATATAATTAATAATGAGTTGTTTTTTATTTTTGATGCTTCTTTAGAAGTATTTTATATTAGCACAAATCAAATTTTTTAATTCAAAAAAAAAAAAAAAAATTAGGTAAGAAATCAATGTCATTAGTGAAGACAAAAATGATAAAGAATTTAAGAGTCTCTATTCTTAAGTTTAGTATAAAATTAACAGAAACATTGATCAGAATTGATGGTTCAGAATAAAATACACAATACACACACTAAAAAAAAATAACATAACCCCGTTGTTATTAGTCCACAAACGTAATAGTAATTAATAACAAACCATCATAATACCAAAGAATTGGAAGACGTACCATTACTATTAAAGAAATAATTAATAGGCAACTCGGGTTGCTATGTATGTTTCCCATTAAAGATAAATTTTTTAAAGTTATAATTAACGTCATTATATTCGGATTTCCTTGTGTTTGGTACAAAACTTCGTGATTTCTGTTACACAATTTAAAAACAAATTCGATTTGGGACGTTGAATTTAATGCTATAAATATTTATTCGAATGAAATTACATTTTAAAAAAACATTTATTAAGATTTAAAATTAATTTTAAGTTTACTGAGACTAACTTTTCACACTCCATAATTTTTAGCGAAACGATGATCTTTAAGCTCTTAAGAATTTTCCAAATCTTCATATTTAATTTTATTGTACAATAATCATATAAATATAGAAAACTTCACAATTGGAATATTACGTAACAATAATTTTAGAACTTTATAAATTAACAAAAACTTAATTTTTAAAAGTTTCATTGGGTAACATTCAAATTAATACTTGAGCATCTAATAGCACCCCGAGTCGAATCGGTTTTTCAATTCATATAATTTTTTAAGAGTTGCATTTTTTTCGGTGCTATTTTTCCACGATTCAAAATTTTAACCGTGAACATTAATTAGGAAGTAAAGATGTTTTACTTTCAAAGGAAAAATAAAATTTGGTAACTTTTAAAACTACAAAATTATCATATTTACAAAACTATTTCAAACTAAATTCATTACTAATATTCCATCTTCAAAGCTAGGAATTTCAGGCTGATACTTTCAAGTCCAATGAACTCTCTCCCCCTTTCGAAATTCTATACCATGGGTCAAAGTCAAGGTTAAGTACCACAATCCCTTGAAGGTGTGTAAACTTCTCAAGGACATTTTGCGACCTTCAAATTTTCAAGGGCGAGTTTAAAAATTATAGTTATTCCAACTTAAAAATTAAGAGCCTAAAAATCCAGACTTAAATAAAATTAAGTCTAAGTTAAAAAAATCAAAACAAAACTTTAAATAAATTATTTAACAGTTCATATTATTACAATATAGTGCTATTTTGTATTTCATCAAATTATCTAGAAATAAATAGCAACTATTATGGTCCGCGAATATGTTTCCGCTAATCTTAAAGTTCTATCCAACCCGCGAGTTTTAAAAATTGTTTTACCACAATTTTCAAAAATTATTCTTTAATCTTAACTTGCTATTTATAAAAAGCCAAAGTTTCCCAAATTTAATATTTATCCGTAAACGGGGGGAATGCGTCCTTTAAATAAAGCAATTTAAAATTGTAATGCTAAGAGGGAAGTTTCGCTTTAAAATAATAATAAAAATTTAAAGACTGATTCAATTCGGGTATGTGAACCAAAATTAAAAATAATTGAAAATATATCTGGATGTAATTAGACATTTCCTTGAAAGTTACAAAATTACAAGAATTAATTTTATATTAATAGTTCATATGTTACTGATTATTAAAAAAAGAAAAAAAGAAATTCAGCGTCCGCCGCCAAATCTTTCAACAAAAAATATGCACCTTTTAAGTACTCAAAAAATATTTTTAAGCACTGTATATATTTAAAAAAAAAAAAAAAAAGAAAAAANAAAAAAAAAAAAAAAAAAAAAAAAAAAAAAAAAAAAAAAAAAGGCAAAATAATTCTCGAAGACTTTACATTTACATACATGATCATGATAAAATAACTAGACTAGTTTCTGACAAAGAACTCTTTTCTTTATTACATTAGCCATTATAAACTGATAAAGAGATTTTTTGGTTCGATATTAGAGGGTGGAAAAATGAAGCCTGAAATTTAGAATATACTGCAAAATGCAGCAGAGTTGCACATGAGAGTGCAAGAATCTTATCGAACCCAGCTCAGAAAAAACACATGCGGAATTCCAAGTATTTCATCAAACATGTAACATGATTGGTGCTATCATACGTTACGGACCGAAGGTACGCCGAAATGGAATGTGGATGAATGAATTGAGAAAAAGTTGAATCGAACAATGCAATGTGAAAATTGGGCATTTGTATAATACGCAGCGAGAATCGACACGGTAACGAAAAAATCTCCTTTTCGAAAAGGGAAAATTAAGCACTTTTTAATAACACTCCATGAAAGAATCACCTTTAAGGGCTTTGAAAATACGAAAATCGAAAATAAGCACCTTTAAACACTTTTTAAAACCGCTACGCACCATGCAATTCATACTTTTTTTTAACAATTTCTAAATACCAAAAATTATTTATTAATCTAAATAACAATAATTAACTTGGGGCGCACTAAATTAATCCTTGTAAATTAATCAACTTTTATAAACATTAACTTACATTTCATATAATTCTCCGTCACAGGTCAGAAAGAAGCGGGTGTTAGATTCATATAAATTATTTAACTAAACATAGCATCACCATTTTTAGTTCTAGTTTAACGTTGTAACTAAGTGGCGCTTTTTTTCCACCAATGACTTTTTATAAGGGGCGGGGGTTGTTTTCCCCATGTATTACAAAAAATTGTGCAATATTATAAATCAATATGAACTAGTTAATTACTATTTATATTAGAACTAGACTGATAGTCGGGCATTTAACGTCATTTCTTCGAATAGTTCAAACCTTATGTCATCAATGCGAACGATGTTTATAACTCAGTTTCTTCCCATAACGTCAAGTCATATTTGTACGAAGTTTTTAATATTTTCGAAGAAATTAGACGGCACTTTAATTTTTGTATTTAAAAAAAAATTTGTCTATTACTGATTTAGACTATTTGTAAAATATTTCGTTAAAGCAATAATTTATCAAATAAAGATGCTGATTTTCCTTTTCCTCCTTTCCTAAAAAACTGGTCACATTTTAATTCTTACTTCGAAATATAGCATTTAAGTACAAACAAAAACATTTTTTACATATAATATTTAAGCTTCTGATCAAACGTAAAGCAAGCATATAAAAAAAGGCAAGCAATTTAGACTTATAGGATGAAGGAAAAGTAATATTGACTATGTTTACATAATGCAATGCTTTTTTAGTTTAAAAAAAAAAATATTAAATATACAGAGAATTGAACTTTGATAAAGATTTCATTCTGAGGGGAAATAAAAGCATTAAGAACGGCAAATCAGGAAGGAAAAAAACTATTTATAAAGAGATTTTAAACATCTCTTGTAACTTTGACTTTTATGTTTCAATACTTCAAATATTTCAATACTTATGTTTCAAGTCTAAATACTTTTAAAGTGATAATTAACCCTTTATGCCATCGTGCTGCATATCTGCAATGAAACCAAAAATTATAAGTATTTTCAAGAGAGAGGTTTGAAGGACGATTTCGGCAATTATTGCAATCATGTAACATTACTCTCACATTGTTCAACTATTTTCGACTACATGGAGTTACCGAGTTGATTTTTAGAACTGAAGTTCAATTTGTTGTCGTATGCGTTTGTATCAGGTAAATAACTAATTAAAATTTTTGATCATTTGAATCTTTAGGACATTTTTCACAATACTGCTGAAATACAACTATGAATGTTTTGTCATTTAGCATCATGTTGTGGATAACAGCAATAATTTTTTTATTTTTAGAATGTATATTACTTTTATTACTTCTATGTGTTTAAAATAATGCATTCTAATCTACTGGCAATTATTTTAACAAATCGAGAGTATTGATTTATGTATAAAGCTAATCCAGAATTCGATATTAAAATACCTTTTTGACTG
Organism: Parasteatoda tepidariorum; assembly: GCF_043381705.1. Lineage (NCBI taxonomy): Eukaryota > Metazoa > Arthropoda > Arachnida > Araneae > Theridiidae > Parasteatoda > Parasteatoda tepidariorum. The sequence goes on along the minus strand of NC_092209.1, from coordinate 39,231,889 downwards.
ATAAAAATACAAATTAATATTCTAATTTCAACTTTTATTAATTATGTATAAACAAAAAAGTATTTTTCCCCACACCTTTCCAAAGCCTCTAAATGAAACAATTCGTTCACTAATTCCAGTTGCGAAAGCATTCAAACATGGTTATTTTATAACGACCTTGTATAATGGTACAGAGGATACAAACTATTCTATTATGAACATACCACTGATTGCGATTACGAACTAAAATTTAAAAAGTATTTTTTAACGTTAATTTTTTTATTTACTTCTTTCTTTTCCAATAAGTACAATTTCTATGTAGTGATCGTTTACGTTTCGGCACTTTTAGTATCAAGATTTAAAATAGCGTTGAAATACTTAACGATGACAAGCGCCAAAAGTAGACGATATGATATAGCATTCTAAAGTTTTGATTGAAGTGTAGGGAAGCTTATCTTTTCACCGAAAAGTCGTAAAAAAATAGGGGTTTTTCATGGGGACGCAATGGATTTAGTTGTGTCAATAAATAAAAACTTAATTTTCCTTAGAGTAATAGTCTTCAATGTCTTTAAAAAGGGGTGTGTCCAGTGAGAAGAAAAAACTAATTAACTGACTAATGATCTCCTTTTCGCTACCAAGACTCAATCCTAACGGCTTGAGGGCCTAACCTTAAATATGTTAATTGGTTAGAACAGATGATATCTTAAGTGATGAAATAAGACACACATACAAAAAAAAAAAAAAAAAAAAAAAAAAAAAATTGTTCTACAAATTTTTTCAATAAATATACTTTTTTTTCAACGGATTTGAATTCTCAAAATAATTACCCAACAACCTGAAAAATATGCTCCCCTTAATGTTAATTTCATTCTTTACGCGTTTCGCCAAATCTCAGGAACTAATAAAGCGAATCAAAAAAAACTTAATTGTTTATCCTAAGAAAATACCATGCTAAATAAAATTTCTATAATTATTCTTAATTTTTTATTCTTCACTTACTAATGATTGATAACTTTTTTTTATGTAATGCATGCTAATTTTTACACCAATTTCATCTACGTAATTTTAAATTCATTATTTGAAAAAATCAGTCGAATAGTTATTGAGAAACGAAAAATTATAAATATTACTTCAAAGGGACAACAAAATACACAAACAGTGAAATTTACATTAAACAATAAGAGAATAACACAATTTCGAACCACTATCCTGCAATAACTATGGGGATTATATTTTGATTGCAGGTTTATTTTGAGGGCTAAGAATCTAAATACATCAGGAGAAAAAAGGTATATTTAATCAGCAAAAGTTCCATTTTTGTATCTGATTCTTAAAATATTGTCTGCACTTATTAGCATATTCAAGATAAAGTCCTTAATCATTAAGATTGGGTTCTAGTTCGTAAAAATCCTATCAATAGATAAAAAGTCAATAAAATTCCTTAGAATAACACCTTAATTTTTTTTCCAATTATTTTTATTATTATTTTTACATGTTACAGTTGAAAAATTAACTACATTGACACCTTGAATTAGTATCTCTATATTTAGGAATTTCCAAACTACAATTTCGAAGATTACTAATTTATTTTGAAAAAAATAAAGATTTTAAAATTTCTTATTACTAATTATTTGGTTTATCCCCAATTTTCGGTTGACAGATAGCAGGGGTCTGTCCAGACAATTTGTGAAAGGTCCGATTTTCGTGAAATTGTGAAAAAATTACATTCTTTCAATCAGGGTCCGGTTTTATGAATTTGTGCAAATAGGGTCCGGTTATTGCTAAAAACTTTTTCAAGGAGTTTTTAAATTGTAAATAGATACAAGATTATGCTCAGCACTGTAAAATTAAAATAAAAAAATTTAAATTTTTAAAACTAAACAGCAATTGCTGCTTCTAAATTTGAGATGCAACATACAAATATTTGGTATTTAGCCTATACTGCTGAACGAAGAATATTAATTTCGGACGAATAATGGAAGAATCATCTGCCGAAGACAAAACTTAATGCGTTTACATCCATCTGTCTTGTTTTCTGCCCTGGAAAGGGTTTATTCGATTAATAAAATAATAATGAAGATAAACAAATTTGTGAAGGGTCCGATTAATAGAAAAATCATTTTGTGAAGGGTCCGTTTTTAAATTAAAATATTTTGTGAAGGGTCCGTTTTTATGAAAAGATATTTTGTGAAGGGTCCCCGTTAACGGATCCAAATTTCTTCTAAACAGACCCCTGGATAGTAGAGGCAAATATTGAGTTCAGGTTATGCAATCCAATAATATTGAATAATATTAATACATCAAATTATTTTATGAAAAGAATGCGACAAGAAGCGTTTTCTCTGCCTTTTCTTCCTTACAGTACAATCGTATTGTGGCTAAAAACGTTAACGAGATAATCATGATGTAACATTGAAACGATCGTGCAGATAAATTCCCAAAATTATCCATTCATCAGGAATATGCTTCATTATTTAATCAAGAGTCTTTATTCGACAGCGGCAACAAAAGTATTCAAAGATTTCAAAAAATACTGGTAAAGTGAGAAAGAAAACACGAGAATACTCGTGATCCGTCATTAATGTGATAAGATATAAACGAAAACATTTAGGAATTATTTTCCGATGGCTGATAAAGCTCTTTTTTCCAGACTTTCAGCTTGACTAAGCATGAAATAGCCAGACGAGGAAGTGAGGCCCTCCTCGGTTATTTCTTATTTAATTTACTTTTTGAAATCACCAAATCATCTTAACAAGTGTAAATGAATAGCGAGGGAATCTCTTCTGATAGCATTAAGCGATAGTTAGTATTAAAGAAATTAACGGACCGTGTTATGTCAGAATAATTAAGTCTCACTCTACTTAAGTGCCGTTTAAAAGTTGAACATTTTTGCACACGAAATTTTATACCAAAAAAAGAAAAGAAAAGAATCACTCCCAAAAAATATTTTTTTACAAATCAATTTCGATAAATGAGTAATCGTTATATGCTAGACCTAAAATAGCCACTCGCCACGTGGCGAGTCAACAAAAAAAAGTGGCGACTTAAAAACCGCTTTTCGCCAGTTTTTTTTTTTTTTTTTTTTTTTTTTTTTTTTTTTTTTTTTTTTTTTTTTTTTTTTTT
>NC_092209.1:39187596-39226863 GCF_043381705.1 Parasteatoda tepidariorum | reverse complement strand
ATGTCTTTACAATTTAAAAACTCCTTGAAAAAGTTTTTTTTTGCAATAACGGACCCTATTTGCACAAATTCATAAAAGCGGACCCTGGTTGAAAGAATGTGAGTAATTTTTTCACAATTTCACGAAAAACGGACCTTTCACAAAATGTCTGGACAGACCCCTGAAATGTAATTTGACAAACATTTTTAAATAAGGTTCTTTTAAGTTAGTATGTTTAACTAAATTTTGTCCCACATTTATATTGTTGAATTAACATTTTATAGCCGTAAATCATTTCTGTTCAGAATTTTTTCACAGAAAAAATATAATGCTATAATTTCACCTAAGCAAAAAAAAAACTTAGACAAAAAAAAGTTTTTAATTTGAGGAAAAAAGAAAAAAGAAAAAAAAGGCATTAAATGAAAAGCACCTGTCGATATCGGTCACCGACTCATCAGGTTTGAGGAAAAGGTGGCTACGAACTAAAAATTAACAGAGCTGAATTTTTTAAGACAGCGGTTCTTAAATGATGTTCCGCAGAATCGTTGAGCCAAGTGGAAGATGGGTTAAGCGAGTTAGTACTTTTTTTATAACTAGTAATGAGTTTTGAAACCCCAGATTATATTTAGATCCAACCTATAGTTCATAATTTCTTTAATCGTTCCGTCGCTTTTGAGTAAAATAAAGAAATAGCACTTTTTAAAAGAAAATATAATACTTCTAATAACAATATAATTAAACAAATTATGAAAAGGACAAGCATTTATGAAATATTGCATTAATATTTCTCATTAAGCTTTTCAAACCAGAATTAATTAATATTTTTCATAAAGAAATAAGTTTCCTAAAAACAAATTTTTAACAATAACACTTATTGCAGTTCTTTTAAGTTTTCATTTCGAAGTAAAACATAAATTGTCTTATTTTATTCATTTTCCGCTTATTTGTATACACCAAAAACAAATTCCTAACTAGACTAGATATAGCACAAAAACTGCAAATTAAAATGTGGATAATTTAAGATTATTAATCATAAAACAATTAAAAATTTTCATGTCTCTGATTAAATATTTAAAAATGTTTAATAAGTAAGAACGTTTACAATTATCTTAATAGGCTTGATTCAAAAAATCAGGTTCCGCCGAAAAAAATGGTTGATTATTTAGGATTCCAAAGTCGAAAAAAATTTGGGGTTAGGAAAAAAAAGTAATAAATAAAAACCGGCTTTTAAAAAAAAAAAAACACAAAGAAATAAATTTTTAAAACCGTTTTTTAAACAGATTGTTTTTTTATTTTAAATATTTATTTATTTTTCCTTAAAAAATATTTAACGCATTTAATATTTACTATTAAATAATTTGAAAAATTGATTTCAGTAATCATAACTTATCTCACAACACCTATAGTTTCATCATAATTAGTAATTTTAAAATACATAAAACGTTTTTGCTGTCTTTCTCCACAGTCTATTTTTTGTGATATGCGAAAAAAGTGATACATTATCAGGAAATTAAAGTTCAATACTCGCAATTTTTAAAAAATGCGTAATAAATAAAACAATGAATAATCTAAGAATCAAAAAAATGAACTGAGGGAATGACACTATATTTTGCTAAGTTCTAAGATATAATTTACCAGTCATTATAAGTATGGTTTTTATCATTCTTAATAAACCTTCTAAAATAATAATTTTTCAATTGATATCATTTTTTAATTATATGTTAATTGAAATGACTTGATAGGTTATTATAAAAAACGTTCTATCTCTCCATCATTCACTGCACCAATTCCATGAACGATATTGTTATGACTGAGAAAACGATAACATAATTGAGTTTTGTATATTAACGTCCTTAAAAAAGTTGTGATCTAACATAAAAAAATTACAAATAATGACATAAAAAAATTTGAGAAAAAAAAAACTTAAAATATTTCAGGATTTGCTTAATATCTGTTATATCTTACTTTGAAACAGGCAACATTACAAAACATAAATACTTGTTTCAAAATTCTTGCAAAAATTTAATAAAATACATAAAAACCATATTTAATTTAATAATTTAAAATAAATTAGTAAGTATTTAATTTAAATAAATTTAAAACTTAAGATCTTGAATATATAAAATTTATTCATTATTAATATCACTTGACTCAAGAAATTTTTAATTTATAGAACGTTTTGATTAAGAAAAAGCTTTTGTTTGTTTTAAGTTTAATGTAATGCTTTGGTTTAACAGGACAAACCGTTTATAAAAAATTTAAAAAATCCTTACGACAAAAACAAAGAAAAAAATCTTGAACAATTCGAAATTTTTAAAAAACGCATTATCTCTAGGTTGTTAGACTAAATTGTGTTCAGTCAAGGGTAATAGTGTGTGTAAGGAAATTAATAACTTTAAAGTTAAATGTCTATTCCAGGTGAGCTAACTAGTAAGTATCATATAAATATGAAATCAAAGAAAAGGAGTAATAATTTTGACAACCTGAAAGACGCGCAGTAAAAATTGCTCTTGGAGCTCGGCAGTAAGGCATGTATGTGTAAGAGATTATTAAAATATAAACATTAATTTTAAAATATCTATTCCAGGTGTGATAACTATAGTACGTATTATATAAATTTGAAATCAAGTAAGAAAAAAAAATGACAACCAGATTGACGAGAAATTTTTTAACTTAGAAAGTGATATCACATACATCTAAATATGAAATTTTAAACACGTTACGCGGAAGTAATTGAGTATCTATATAAAAGGGGGAGGAATTTAAAGAAGGGGAATCTTTTGAATTGGAAAAGCCAACCTAAGAAGATGCACGCGCTCAATTTATTGTTGTAACTATAATAGCATCCACATTAATAAAAAAAAGGCAGAAAAAAATTGACGCAAGCTGGATATCAGCGCATGCAGATGTGCGCGTGCAAGAAGGCTATACACTCGTGGCTTAACACCTGAATCGCCAGATGAACGGTAATATTAGGGGAAACTAAAAATGTTACTCTCCCCCTCCTCAATTCTATGGGCTGTTCTATTTTTACTTTTCTTCCAAATTAGAATTCTATTTTTTTCCTTACAATGGTTTTTCAGCTGCAAGCTGTTGAACCCAAAGCTCCCCCTGAAACATCTAAGGATATTGGTACGCAGCTGCTTTCATTTTTTCCATTTAGTATTCTAAATTTGCTTCCTAATGATGAACGCGTACAAGTATGCAAAATAACACACATTTAAGGGCAATCAAAATGTCCAAAAATAGCTTATTAACATTTGTTTACTTTGGTAGCCAGTCCAGTTGAATAAATAAAAGAAATACAGGCATGAACACTGACTACAGTCAATATGTAATAAATGACAATTTACACCTCAAACTTGTACAAAAAATTTGAAGTGAAACTAATGGTGCCCAACTAAAACTAGTATTATAAATAGGTTTATTTTAGTATATGAGAATTATAAAAGATATAAGAAATACTTACACAAAAGTCTCTTAAAAAGTCTTTAAATTTAAAGTTTACATCACTAGGAAATCAGACTTTGAAACTAATTAATTTCAACAAGAGAAAACCTGGTTTAGGTTATAAAGATGTTTATTTTTTTTTAATCAAACCAAGTCAAAAAGTATCTGAAAATTCTCTGCAGAGGCAATCCATACAAGTATTCTACTTCAAATTTAAAATCTTGTTTATTTCAAAAAAAGTATTTCAAAAGCAGATTTAAACAAGAAATCTTAAAAAATGAAGAAGAAAAATTATCCTTAAATTAAAGCATTTAATAATACACTCTCAGTTTTGTCGAGTTATATCAACAAGGTTCCCCCTTTAACTCACAAAAAAAAAACTGACTTTTCTAGGCATTTCAGGAAAACTCTAATGTAATGAAACTTTAATGTAAATAGAAACTTAAAATAAAAGGTTTTCCTCAAATTTGTAGAAAACCCCTTATTTTGCGTTTCTTTCTTTTTCTTTCTCAAAGTACAAAAAATTCTTAGAAAATTGCTTGAAACTTTTAAAATATTTAATATTTTCAAACAAGACTTTTTCGATTAGTTGCCAAATACAATTCTCTGCAAAATTAAGAGGAAAATATTAATAATTTTGCGGCGCTTGGGCAGTATAAAAGAGCTACTGTAGTTACTCATATCTTGCGCAATTTTAAACAAATTTTAAAGCAATAATTTTCTAACTGATTTTAAACTGCTCTAAAAATTCTTTAATTTCATTGAATATTTTTAAAGTCACAGAAAAAAATTTATTTTAATTAAAATGTCTATATCTCCATTAATATTAAAGCTAATGCTTATGAAAGTTAGTGCAATTATTGGATGCAATAACCAAAATTATTTTCAAAAGGTACTAATTTATTGATACATTTTTTGGCATAGGGTGTTTCAAAACACAATTTCCCGTTTGTAATTTATTGTCGGTCCCTCAAACCTCTGTAAGCTTTAAATTCATTGATAAGTATGGCAAATCGCATGATCTAAACACTTCTGAACTTATAAAATGAATCTTTTTAGTATCTCTTGAGAACTATGAAAAAATATATTAGTATAGAAGTGTTTTCATTATTTTGTCCACCCCCTGTATGTTGTATAACAAAAACTCAACCGATTTCAAAAAATTTGGTTCAATTTTTGGGTCAAAAAATTTGGGCCGATTTCAAAAAATTATTCACGCACGTCAAACAAATCACAATTTCCATTTTATTTTAAATCAACTGATTTCGGATTCATTACAGCAAACGCATTAACAACTATCTTAAAATGGAGAGAAGAAAAAAGTCCTTCGAGCTTGGAACAACTGTATCATAAAAGTAATATGAGGGAGAGCAAATTTGTAGCCAATAAAAACTTCTTAGAATAAACTAATACATGTAAATAAATCCTATAAATGGACATTTTTATCATGCATTATGCGTTCTAACAAGCAACAGTTTCAAATATCGATGACGCGCCACCATGAGAACATTAAAAGAGTAAACAAAGATCGTAACACTTTAATAAATTGAAAACAAAAATATTTGTCAACATCAAGTTCATTAACCCCAATTTTTAAAAAAATACATTTCAGAACACTATATTGTTGATAACAGCCAAGCTCAGAACATATCAAAATACATAAATATCGTGATCATCTCGGATTCTTTGTAATAACAAATTTGTAATAAGTGAGAACAAATCTGCTAAAGTTTTAAATGTTCGACACGACAACAGTTATAACATTTTAAGACCTTTATGGTCAATAACATTATTTCCAGGAGATAAGAGAATGCAAACAAATACTGAGGCCTCGAAGTTGAAACAGAATCTATTTGGTATAACCTGAAATTTAAAAATTCTTTTGATAAATGCTGTTATTTATTTTCTGCTAAATTTGTATGCATCTTTTGATTGATCGGTCTCTTATGATAAATGAATTCCCTTTTAAAAGGGTCGCCTGAATCACACATACAATTTTATAAAAAAAATAATAGTTATAAAACAATATATGAAGAGGACACTATACTAAGGGACAAATTTTTCATTTTGAATTCTTTCACCTCTTAAAATTTTAAGTACAGAAAATGTGAGATCAGACCAGGGTTTAAGCTGAGTCTAAAAATTCATTAGCAAAAAAGCTAAAATCTGAAAAAAAGTTTTAGCAAAATGCTAAAATGCCATTAGGCTTATAAAATTACTTTATATCAAACAAGTACTGTAAGTTATCTGACAAAGAATAGCTTAATGTACAAGAATATCAAAAAGAATACCTATAACAAAAAAAAACACATTTATTATTTATCAAAACATTTTGGTTTATAATTAACATCTTCCTTTCTTTCATGTTTGCCCATTTTACAAATGCTTCTTGAAAGTTAAATGCACTTTCAGGGCCCTCAATATTAATCATTAACAAATTGTTTACATGGTTTTTTCGTGAACGCTAGCGTTATGGTTCTTCTTGCGAAAGATATTTAGATTTTTTCTCCTTGTTTGATCAAGTTTTTTTCATGGATGTTAGCGTCATGGTTTTTCGCGGAAGCTTTTTTTTAAAATGGAATTTAGTAAAATCCTTTAGCAAAAATGCGAAAATGCTTTGTTGAATTTTAGCATTTTTGAGGGGTCTTTTCGCATTTTGCGAAAAAAGCTACCGTAGCGGAAACCCTGGATCAAACAAACTTAGACAGGGTGAGTAGCCAAATCTTTCAACAAAAAATAAGCACCTTTTGAGTACTTTTTAAGCACTTAAAAAATATTTTTAAGCACCATATACATTAACAAAATGCAAAATAATTTTCAGACTTTAGATGATCGAGAAAATAACTAGTTTCTGACAAAGAACACTTTTCTTGATTATATTAGCCATTATAAAATGATCGAGAGATTCTTCAGTTCAATTTCAGAGGGTGGAAAATGAAGCTTGAAATTGAGAGTATCTTGCAAAATGCAGCAGAGTTGCACATGAGAGTGCAATAATCTCACCGCGGACTCGCAAGTATTTCATCAAACATGTAATGATTGGCGCTTTCATACGCTATGGACCGACGGTAAGCCGAAATGAGTTGTGAAAACGTTGAATAGAACAATGTGAAAAGCATGCTTTTGCATAATACGTGGCGAAAATCGACATGGTAAAGAAAAAAAAAACTCATTTTTGAAAAGGGAAAATTAAGCACTTTTTAAAAACACCCAAAGAAAAAGGCACTTTTAAGGGCTTTTAAATAACGAAAATCGAAAATAAGCACCTTAACTTTTAAACTTTAAACTTTTTAAAAACGCACCTAACTTTTTAAAAATGCTACGCACCATGTTAGAGGAAGCCATGAAGTTTCAAATACTGAAAAGAACTTTTCAAAAGATCAATATAAAAACAAATACCAGGATAACTTGGAATTCAGCAATGGGGAAGTTCTCTTTTAATAATTTGTTTACATTTTCATTTCTTCAAATTTTTTTCGGCAATTTTAACTTCATAGCTCACTTCTAGGTATACTTATTCGCTTTTTCAATACCTTAAATTTTAAATTAGGTGAAACAGAATTTTAAATGAAAAGTTTCTTCCGCGGTATAGCGTTCTCTTAATTACAAACATCAAATCGCAGGAAAAAGAAAGGAAAATGTCTACATCTTAGTATTTCTGTATATGTTTAAAAAAAAATACGTTAAACTTCGATGTCATCAACATATTTAGGATAGAGAGTTGGTCTTTAGGAAGGTAAAAATCAGAATGTTTGAAGCAATTTAAAGCCTATAAGGAAATAAATATGACCCAAAAAATGAAAATAAATTAATTTTAAAAACCTTAAAGCCAGTTAAGAATTTAACTTTTGAATTAATTTGAGAAACCCATACGAACTCTGCAAAAGCTTACCAAAGTTATATTTCTAAAAATACCCCCACACTAAAAAAAAAACTGCTACTAAGTAATAGCCGCTACAAGCTAAAAGTAGCTAAGTAATGCGTAGTCGAATTGGAAATAACAAATAAACCAATAAATCATAGACCAATTGGAAATAACAAATAAACAACAAGAAAAATAATTGTTTAATTTTTAACAATGCGAGTAAACAAATGTTAATAACATTCAAAAACCAGTTTAGAAATATCGATGTGAGAAAAATTCGGAAGGTATAAGCTTCAAAAAGCACAAATCAACATCCAGTTAACTAGCTGCAATTCCGAATAACTCATGCAGCAAAGAAAGCAATGAATTAGAAAAAAGAAGTTAATATATAGTACATGCCCTTGAAAAACAAACAAACAAGCGGCATTCTCAAGATTCCTTAAATCTAACTTCGTCTTTAATGATGGTTATGAAAAGTCTTATCTTTATGTATTAAATGCCAGCCTTGACCATATAACAAATACCAGAATGATAACAATACTACATTAGGGACTATAATAGGAGAGGATAGAGCCGACTCAGTATTGTTTGTGGTTACCGGTATAAGGGGGGAAAAATATAACTATAAGCTTCCACAACAAATAAAGGATAAAATTAAATATAACTGAGTTCAGTTTTACGTAAAATTTATTATTATTATTATTATTAAGAAATCTTAGTTCTTGATAGATACAATTTCGACTCATAACTGGGTTTGTGGCTATTTCAAATATTGCTGATAAACCTTAAAAAATTTTTAACTGGCAGATGTAGTATACTAATATGATCCAATACAATCTGCAACAGCGGAGACCTCGGAAACCCCGTGACCCTTACACGGAACCCTAGGGTTCCGCAAAAAAACTTTTGGGGGCCGCTGATATATTAGTGTAAAAGCGTAAGCGATAAACAACGTAGTAAGCAATGGGTATTAAAGCGACATCAATAAATGCTATCAGACCTTTCTTGCTATCAAATTCGCAATAGCAGAATCATTTATAAATGATAACATTAAAATTTCTTCGATTATCTGACTCACGACCGCCGGATATCAGCATCAAATCTACTTTGACACTTCTCGAAATTTATTATAATTGAAATAACAATCGAAAGATCAGAAATACTCAGCGGTAATATTTTGTATGTTTTCTAAGAAAATGCCGGTTCTGAAGTGTCGTTCTCAGGTTTTCCTTCACTTTTACTTAAATGATTAATTATTTTTCATCATTTTTCTACTTCGATGGAGTTTGTTAGAAAGCGGAAGGTTCAGCGTGTGTAGATAAAATGAATTGAAAATGAGCAGAACTTCAACAGTAACAACAGAAAGTTTTTTTTTTTTTAAACTTTTAAAAGCATTGAATAATCAATGAAGAGAAGCAACTTAAATTTGAGTGAATTAAACATTATTGGCATTAAATTTTGAAATATAATAGTTTCACTTTAAGATTTCGAATTGAAAACTTTCCAACTTTCTAATTTACGTAAACAGGTTTTGGCAAGTCTTATTGTATATTTATACTTGCAATGCCGCAAAATTCGAAGGAAAAAAATAAATAATAATAATAATTAATTTCTTAAGCAGATATACAATTACTGAACTCATCTTGTTTATTAGAATCAGAACCTTCTAGTGCCGATGCTATCACTTAAAACAGCAGACTCTGTATTTATTAAAATGTGTTATAAGCCAATCAAAACTAAACGAATCACAAATTTACCAAATTAAAATATGTTAAAAAATTATGTTTCTTTATGTAGAATTTTTTCAGACAACTGGGCTCGAAAGGCTCTAAACTACTTTAACTGGCTCGGACCAACATGAAATAAAATCCATTAGTCCCTTGGACAGAAAACCAATCATCTTTAATCAAACATAATGCGATGATATGCAAATTGGGTTTTTATGTTTTTTGCTTTAATGTTTGGTCTGAGTAAGTTCATCATAATTTGGGAATATTAAATATTCTTTGAAATTTTTCAATTTCACTTAATGACTTTTAATTCACTATTAATATGCAATATAATACTCTCTATTCATGGTAAATCCCAACATTAATCCATAATTATATAAATCTTAATAAAATTTTTTAGTTAATTTAAAAAAATTTAAATTAAATATTTCTAAAATTTGCATAGTTATTTTTTATTTATTTATATTTATTTTTTTAGATTAGTGAAAGGACATTTCTAGATTAGTGAGATTTTCTAATTACTGACTTTTGGACCAATTATTAAATTTCCTAATTTTTACCCTGGGACCAGATGTCTTAGATCTGATAAAGCAGAAAGGAGCAGTACTAAAATGTAAAACCAAATTCTGCTTTCATTTGAAGAATACATTTTAAAAATGCATGAGTATCATTATTAAATTTTTGAGGATTCGAAAGTTAACATTTCAAACTTCTAATTATATTCAAATTACATAGTTTCTAATTCAAATCAGTCTTAATGTATAAAACATTTATCCAACTTCAAAAAATTATTAATTTTTAAGATTTTTTACAGAAACACTGTACTAGGGTCACTTAGATCTAGCATAGTTCTTTCAGAATTTCAATTCTTATTTTTGCACATCTGTTGAAAAAATAAATGAATGAATGAATAAAAAATTGAATGGAATAAGAATTTAAATTTGTTGTTCTGGATATTCCCTAAAAAAAATTTTTTTTTTTTTTGAATAATAAATACAAAAAAAAATTTTTCCATAAAATATTTTTTGATGAAATTTGAGACTGTAAAATAAAATAATGAAATGCTAGAAAATTTAACAACTTTTCGCTTGCAAAAAACATTACTTTATTTTTGGACTGTTATGTTAATAAAGCTTGTCTAATTTTGTGTTAGATTTGAGTTAGGATATTTCAGAAAAAATAGTATTTTTGGTGGGAGTTGACTAATAACTGGAGAAGACAAATAACTAATTTAACATTATGTTTTTTTTTCTTTGTCTCTTAAATGTTGATTTGTCATAAGTTTAATAAAAAAAAATTTCAGTACATTTGAATGTAATTGATTTTTCAAATTACAATGTAACAAATGAGCTCTGACATTAAGAGTAATTAAGCAGCATACATTACAAGTCTAAATATTTTAACTCTTGTGAAGCAATATTTTTACACAAAAATATTTCAAAACACTGGAAATCAATTCATTCAATCTCACTACATTAGTTTAAAAAGGGCTTAGAAAGAAACCAGATCAAGACAAATTTATTCTACATCGGAATTTTTAAATAATAAAACATTGCGGCAATACTTCATTTAGTCTTAACAACCTACATACACACTATTATAAAAGGAACATTTGTCTGCCTTCACTTTCCCATCATATAATAAGTTTATTTAATTACAAAACATTGGAAAAAGGATATTTATAAAACAATAAAAAGAAACTAAAATATGTTTTTTAAAAAAATTTGTAAGGTGATAACTATCTCTGGTGATCTTTAAGAAGACCAAAGTTTTCAACCTCTTTTGAAGACTCTTAGCTTCATTTAATGTAAATTTAGAATTTTATTGCAAATCACAATAAAAAAGAATTTTGAGACAAGACAATCTTAAAAAACATGGCTTATCAGAGAAGCCTTGAAATTCTATGTTAACATTAACTTATAAACTTAAGCTAGATCTATGTAACTTTTATGTAAATATTTACAGGTGAAAATATATTTTAAACCAAAAACAGGATCTCATCTAAAATGTTTAAGTGAGCTAACAGAAAGTTATGTAGGATTTCCATTTCTTTTCCTTTTTAATGAAAACATAGGATAACAAAGCAGGCTTAAGACTTTCAAGAGAATCAACATAAGAAATACCACTTCAAACCTAATTTATTTGTAAAAAATTTTAAAATTTACTACTTTAAACTGATTAAGGATACGTCTGAAGTAAACTGCTGCAATCAAAAACTTTTAAGGAATGAGGTGTAAAATGAAATACCCTATTTGAAAAGAAATTAACATTCATCTGAAAACTATCTGAGCATTTGTTAGGAAAACATGAAACCATAAATATACAAAATTAAAACTAAGAATGCAGTCATTTTTGTATAGTTGGTCACAAAAACTAGAAAATACCACGTTGGGGTCAACAATAATATAAAAATTCAGAGTATTAAGATACTTAAATACTAATTAAATTTGAATAAATCACACATGCAAAACAAAAAAATTTATGCAAAAAAAAAAAAATTATTAAATAAGTACATTGATTTAAATAAATTGAAACAAATAAAGTTGGAAGAAAAAAAAGCAAATTATGACTAATTTATGGGGGGGAAACAAAATAAAATTTTGTTATGTTTCATTTACCTGTTATAGTATCAGATTTATGCAATTGGAATCCAGTTCATTTATTTGTACTAATTTGTAAAATATTAAATTTTACAGCTAACAATGAACCTAATTCCTATAAATAAAAACTTACAAAATTAAATGGTTAAAATATGATACTGATAGAGATCAGCAACTTACTTTCACAAAAAAACTGCAAAAAAATAAAAACATTAATTTTTTATCAGTATTTAAGACAGCTAAAAGACCACTTTTGGTCATCTGGCTATAGGTTGAACATCCCTTCATCAAACCCAATAGATGTTTAAAAACATTTACATTTAAAAACTGAAAGGGGGGGCAAGCCTGGAATACAATTTTGCTTTCAATAACTTATAATGAATGAAGTGTAATATAAAATACCCTAATTTAAAAGAAATTAATATTTATCTGAGAACTATTTGGGCTTTGGTTAAAAAAAAAAATTTGAACCCATAAATATTGAAAATTAATCCAGTTTGCTCATTTTTTTAAATGAAAATCAATCATTAAATATTTTATATACAAACAAAAATGATTAGAACATAAATAGGCCCCAATAATAGAATTTTGAAAAAAATAGGACACCACTAATTTTGAATAAATTTAACTGCTTTCACAATTTATTTACATTTTAGTAAACTTTTAGTGAGTTTGAAAAGACAGCTTTATAATTAAGAGGCTATTAATATAATTCTTGCTGCATCTGATTTTTACACTAAAATGCAGGGTTGGAGTTTTTGCCGGCAAAAAGGGGTTTTTGCCAGGAGAGTGGCAAAAACCTGGTAAAAATCGGCAAAAAACCGGCAAAAACCAAATTATCTAAATTGCTGATTAAATATTATTACAAAATACTTGAAACAAATTTAAATCAATCATAAGGAATAATAATTTTGATACATTACATGAAAAAATTATTTTTAACATATTAATAATTAATATAAGGGTAATAATTTTTAAAAGATTGAAAGTTTGTGATCTCTTTTCATTTTAGAATCCTAAAATAAATGTTTTTTTACAAATAAAGTATTATTTGTATAATATTATTATTTATTATAAAAAATTATTATTTGTACAATAATTAACTGCACATGTTGATAGATATTTTATGCTTTAAATTATAGTTATATTAATTTTAAAATAAGTTCATTTCACTGGAAAAAAGAGAATAATCACAAATTTTCCAATCAATAATGTTTTAAATTACTACTAAAATGATATATTATTACATTATCATTTAATTATGGAATAATAATTTCGTTAATTTTTTGTAATTATTTATATTCATAGTATATATTTCAATTTTGTATCAAAAATGTGTTTTTGTCCTCTCATCTTGGAAAATATAGGTTTTTGCCACTTTTTGCCAATTTGCTTGGCAAAAACCTGTTTTTGCCAGGACGGTTTTTACCGGTATTTACCATGGTTTTTTCCACCTGCGGCAAAATCTTGCCAACCCTGCTAAAATGTAATTACAAATCTGGTTTCTGTTACGCATATGATTTTATAAAGAATACAAACATTAAAATTTAGCAAAATACAACAATTCAAAGCAAATAAAGAGTTATTTTTTAAAAAATTACTGCTTTGAAGATGTGTAACACTATTTTCCTATCTTAGCACAAATATACTCGGAAAAATCGAATATTATACGAAAAATGTTTAATTTCGTGATCAAGATATTATAAATTAGAGCAGGATTAAAACAGGTTACCAACAAATTAGAGCAGAAACATCTGTTAATGAAGACTAAAGGGGTAGATACAGAGCCGTTTCAAATTTCATAACAAACCATAACTTAGGGCTGAAAGTGTTTCTTAGATCAATTTAAAATTTTTAAGATTTTAACACCTCAAAAAATTATGTAAATAATAAAATGATCGTGATTTTTCTAAAGTTATAAACATACAAAACTTTAGGCAAAGAAAAGAAGTAACTAGCTATAAATCTAAGCTTTTGTAGGCTGGGAAACATAATTTCAGGTTGTTTAATAGAGATTAAGCAACTTTTCTAAAAAACAATTTTACCCTAGCTTTGAAACATTTGCACCATATAATAAATCCTACTTAAATAAATCCTTAACATAAAGAGAAAAAAAACTCAAATTACCGATTTTTCTAAATTGCATTCCTAATTCTGAACAACACATCAGGATATCCAATGCAAACATCAAGCGAGTGGGGGGTGAGAATCCAAAAATTTATATTTAAAATAAAATCAAAACAGAAACAATTCAGTTATACTTATTCCTAAAGTTAGTAAAAACGCAATAACATACTTCGTTTCATCCCCAGTTTCTGAAAATACGAGAGTAAATTAACGGCACTACGCTCCGCCCATACGAGGAAGATTGTCCAATGAAAGTCAGCAGAGAAACGAAACCAGCGAATGAAGAGGAAACCTGCCATCTGGCAAGAATGCTAAGTTCAAACTATACTCCCAATTTTCGGGAAGCACAATTTTAGCATTTATTATTATTAGAGTAAGCATTTCATGCCCTATTCTGGAGGGTGAAGGGGGTGGGGGGGAATGAGGGACTAGGGAGAGAATTTAGAAGGTAACTTTTTTTTTTTTACCAAGGTCAGATATAAAAAAAAAAACGAAATTCTGTACATTCAATTATATTCAAAAATATGAACAATTAACAAAAATTCGATTTTTTTTTCCGATATTTATTTTGAATTGATGACCGAACTTAAACTAAAGAGATCATATAGAAGTTTTAGACAGCAAAGGCGGTTAAAAGATCTTGAACGAGAAATAAATATGCATAGAAAAATGAAATTTTGCAAGTTAAAGTCAACTATTCTTTAAGCGAAGCACAGAAAGTTGAAAACTAAAATTGTCCAAGAAATTGATATAATTTCTTCTTTCAAAAAGATTTTTAAAAAAATGGTATGAAAACATTTTCAAAAACTAATGTTCCATTCAAATTTAAAAAATGAATTAAATAACCAATGTCTAGAATAAATTCCAATTTTTTTGGACAATATGTAAAGATATCCAATACAAATATCATAGGCGTAGGGAGGAGATGCTACCATGACGTCATCTAGAGTTATAATTCATCTGCTGTATAAATTTAGCACATTCATTATAAAATTAATAATAAATGCTAATCAAATTATATGTACATGGCAAAAGCATATAATTTGTAAGAACATATTTTCTCTTCTTTTACGCTATTTATTAATTTATTAGACTGCTGTTGAACTTTGAAAAAATTTACAAACCGCATTATTTTCGATATTTTAAATAAGGTCATTTGTTAGTACCCAAATATATCGGCTAAAGCCAAACCAATCTGCATTACTTCTATAAAATTGCTGCAAAACTTATAGGGCCTTAACTATAAGGTACTTAAAGGGGGGAGAGGAAGAAATTCTTTGTAAGTTGGAACGACGAGATAAAACAACAGATTCATACAATATATGGGTGATTCTCCAAAAAATTATTAAAAAAATTTCCAAATCACAAATTATTAAAAACGGAAAGAGCTTTAAAAACCTGAAAAATTTGCATACTTACTCCTTATAAGGTACTATAAGAGAAAAATAAAAGGAACTAACCTCAATGATGCTGGCCATTAAGTCAATTTTATGGCTCAGAAAAAGCCAGGAGTGACAGTTAGGTCTACAACTAATTTTTAAAGACCAATTTAGGCTTAAGAAAGTTTTATTAGAATACTACATTTATTACACATTTTAATATGCATTATTTATTTATTTTTTTTAAATGTTTTCATGAATAATGTAACTGTTGTATTCAAACATTAAGAAATTAACTTAACGAAAAAAAGGCTAAGAAAAACCCTTCGGTTGGCTAGTATAGGGAGAATAACAGCAAAAACTGATACACACCTCAGAAACTTCAGAGCTATAAGAACATCAGGCAAATCAGATTTTTAAAGCACTCAAACCAACAGAAATGGTGGGAATAGACAGTATTGAGGGGAAAAGATAAAAAATTATCTTTTTTCATAAAATAGAAAAATTCACTGAACTAACAGCAACAGGAGGAAAACTTAATGACAAACTTTCAAATGATGTATGTAGTATATACATCGGTCAGTTAAAAAATTAAACAGATTTATAGCTTACTGATGAATTATTAAAATATTGGAATAAAAAATTTTAAATGATTAAACAAAATTAAGAAAAAGTTTGGGACAGGCCAGGAGAATAATTTTTAAGTTTAAAAAAAAAAAAAAAAAAAAAAAAANAAAAATAAAAAAAAAAAAAAAAAACTTTTTTTACAGAAAATGTGAATGATTGAATTTTTTATGGATGGGAAAAACTGCGTTTAAAAATATAGAAATAAAAAACAATGGTAATTTTGTTATTTTTTGTTAGGACATGATACTGTTAGGTTTTTTGAGAATCACCCATGTATTTCACCATTCGTAAACCCATTATGAGACCTAAATTATACATTTTAAATTATTTATTGTTTTATCTTAGAACTTAGATCTGCGATAATAGGAAAAATTATTACAGTATAATGAACTGAACTGGAATACATCATTCAGAACATAATACTAATAATAAAAAAAAAATGCCAGACTTTTTCTGATCACGCAGCAAGAGAAGGGGGAAAAAAAGAAAGAAGAACATTTCGTATAACATAACGTTGATAACAAGAGACTAACAGATACGCACATCATTGCTGAAGAAAAAGTAGAGAAGAAAAAAAAAATTATAAAAATAGGAGGGAAGAAAATAAGATGGCGTAGTCTTGATGCTGTGTTCGGGAGTACGTGTTCAGAAAAACTGCCAAGCCTGGTAGATTCGCCGAAACACATTTTCCATCTTTTTTGGAATTAAAGGTTTTTCTTCGCCGTAGTAAGAGGAAACGCCAAATTTTCTGGCCAGATGCCCAAACACCAGCAGGCTTGACCAAACAAATAAGCTCTCTTGATTCACCGTTCACATAAAATGGTCAAGAAAATAAATTATCGCTCAAAATATGCTATTTTAAATATTTTTCTACTCCAAAAGGTATTTTAAACTGTCTTCAGATAAAAAGAGTACCAATATTGGTCAATGGTAACATCGAACCAATAAGTAGAATTATAATACTCAATAAAACATAAGATTTTTAAAAAAAAAAGATAGAGAGAAAAAACATTTGAGGAATATTAAATTTCGAACTAGAAAAATCTGAAGAATTTTTTAGCATTTAACCAAATGTAAAAGTATTCAATAATACCTAGTAACCTAATAATACCTTATATAACTTGTTTTAAGTTTAAATTCTCGCATCAAAAATAATGAAATTACCATTAGTAGTGCCTGGTTTCGTCTTCTTTAACTTAAATGTAATTAAAAAAATAGAAATATTTAAAATACATTTAGTGAATCATGAATACTGAATCCTACAGCCTAGAATATACATAATCCAAACCTACATAAATGTGAAATATTTAAAACTAATAATTTAATACAATAGTGAAACAAATTAATAATTTATATTTAATACTGAGTTTCCAAATTAGTATTAAAGGTCTTATCGCAAAATAGCCAGTGTGTGACACAGCGAATTTTGGAATGCAGGTTGTTTATAAAAGATATTATACATAAAATTTCATTCCAATGGATACCTACGCACTTGGTAATGAACAAGCTGATATATTTGCAAAATAAGAGCCTTGGTTGTTTAAAGAATTCTGACCTCTCATTCAGTGAGACTTTTAACCAATTTGATATTAAGCAGAACTTAAAGGATAAGTGCTAGAGAATCTTTAATGAAAACAACTATGTTCCTAATGCCCCCAGAAAAAAAGCTATGGCTGACTTTAGGCATTTAAATGCAAACATGACTGCCTGGGCCTAGGATCTCACCTTTTTCGTATCGGCGTAGAAGATTCAAATGTACGAATTGAATCTATTATTTCAATTTTTTATTTTAAAAAAAATCCGAAAAAATTCTTAAGCGTTGCGGTTATTGAATGATACGAATTTTACCACTGTTTGAGCATAGTTAAATTGTTAAAACACTCGAGTTGATGGTTCTATTGTAGTAAGGAGGTATCTTAAAAACAGAAAGAAAAAAAAAAGTCTTTTGAGTGTAACGGAGATAAAAAAAACAAAACAAATTTGTAATTGGTTTCACTAGCCAGCATTTCTTTAGTAAATACGAGTGTACTACAGTATAAAAAAATGTATTTAAGTGTATGTAAGCACTGTATGAAAATGTTGAAATTAAACAAGGCATTTTGGCATCTAAATAAATGCGATTGAAGCAACAACAAAAAAGGGAAGAAAAAAAAGAATCCAAGACGATAACCGCAGGATTACATTCTTCTTACGATCCTTATAATCGTTTGAATATTTTTCTCGACGGGGGCAATATTTAAAAACGACATTGTTTCCACAAACAATGAAACAAGTAAGAAAAAGTATGAAACTCAGAATTCCACACCAAAAAAATCTGGCTTCAATGAAGAATTAAAATTTGTTATAAAATGTAAATAAAGAGCACCCAGTAGAAGAATGGTATAAGAGGAACTCGTACTTAAAAGCTTTTGGCTTTAGATCATTTTGCTTAAACTTCTCCTCTCAACCAGAACCAAGTAAAAAATTTGAGAATTTAACATATCTATAAATAATATTTCAGACATCAAAAACCAAAGAACTGAAAACTAGAAAAACTTGAGCTAATGAATAACAATTGGATATCTGCAAGTGACGTCATCGTAAATATATCGTGTCATTTGTCGATTCAGAAACCAATCATATTTCATACACACTATTGACGTCGCTTACAGGTATCCAATTAAATCTAAATTAAAACACATGGTTAGTCATAATTACTTCACTTCTTCTCAAGTTGCTGATACCAAATTGTAAGACATCAATATAATATCTCAAGACACATTAACTTATTTTTCCGGATAGAAGAAAAAAAATGATCAAGAAATAAAACAGTGCATTTTTATCGAAGCATTTCAATTTTGTTTATTTAAAAGATATTTCGCTTTTATTCCATTACCAAGTAATTCAATCTCGACGAAAACTACATATAAAGAAAATTCCTTTCTTTTATCAAGATGAGCATGGAGGAGGAAGATCACTAGATTAAAAACTAGATTTAAGAGAAAGAAGATAAGAAAATCCAATCTCGCGCATTTAAATAGTGAATCTAGTTACGGTTAAACTTACGAAGACGATAAAAACAAAAATTTCCAATATAGATAGATTTTTGCAATATAACCAATAATCACAATTTCAATCCAACTACATTCAATAAAAGACCTTAAATATCAGACTTACTAAAAAACCCTGAGACCAACTTACAGATCTTGAAATATGCATTTGGTAAAAGATATTTTTTTTTAAATCATATTGAATTTTTTCTAAAAACCAGAATAATTTTTAAAAAACAAAGTTAATTTTAATTAGGGTTCCTGCAAAATAAGTGACTTGAAAGTCCCCCCCCCCAAAAAAAAAAAATAAATGAATTCTTAAGAAGGCCTCAACTACATCAATATGAAAAATTAAATGACCAACTGTTACTCAAATGGATAAAGATGCTAGATTTTTACGATTATTGGCATTTTGCCAAGAGATTCACAAATTTCTACTATCATTTCGAATTTTTAAAATATTTTACTTGAAAAAAATAGACCATTCTGAGTAAACAAAGCCGGATAAAATTGTCGGCGAAAAATTTAGAATTGTCACCAATTAAAATAGGTAAACAAAATACAACCATGCCGAATTACTAGTACGGTATCGCAAAAGTGGAACATAGTAGTCGTAGTAGTAGTAAAGCGCACCCAGGGGCTAGCGTATATAACGCCATCTTTTTCACTTCCAGCCATTGATTTCTTTTAGGGATACGCCCATCGCCCTTGCTCCTACTGCTCCCTTAGAGAAATGGGATGGTTAGAGGACGAACACATGATTGAACCACCTCCTACCTCACCCTCATCCCTGCGATAAATGCATAAATAGAGCTTTATGCAGCTAGGGTCAGTTGTTCGCCATATTTGGAAAATTTTCGATGCTGCTCGCAGCTAATAAAATGAATAAATAATGAAAATGGCAAGCTATTATGTAATTAAATAAGTATATTGGTAATAGACATTAAATTTATAAGTACTTGAATTTTGCACTAGTGAAAGTATAATTAATTATATCTAACTTCTAAAAGAATAATGAACAAACTAAAATCGAAGGTCAGAAAAATTACGAATTAAAAAATTAATGTATAGAAATGGTAACGGAGACATAAAAATATCGTATTGCGCAATCACTGACGTAATCATTAGAAATGAAGTCAATAACAAGGACATGGCACGTTAGTGAATACTGCTACTACCATGCAGATTCAATAAAACACGGCAATAGAGTTATGGTTAAAAGCTATTAGCTGTTAAAGTTCAAAGAATGAATATTTTTAAAACAATCCTAACATTGATAGTGCCTAAACAAATAATGCTTGTATAACTTTTTAAACATTACAAAGCTAAGTTTTATTTTCACATTTTACCAACGAAATGATGTATCAAAACTCAAGCTAAGTAAAATGATTAAAATTGCTTGGTGTAACTAATCTGAAGATAGTACTATTCTGACAGGTCTTCTTTCAAGTGAATCGAATTTGCTGTACAGTAATCCGCAAAGCATTTAATGAACATTAGTGATTAGTCTTGTTATTTAATTACTGATACATATTTCTTTGCACTATGAAGATATCTTAAATGACTAGACAAAGATAAATGCATAAAACAAGAAAACAGCGTTTATAAGGATATAGTAAGAGTGGAAATATTCTTTTCTTCTCTTTTTGTAATCAATAAACGATTTAGTGTAAAATTCAAATGTTTTAAAAACGAACTTTTAATTACAATGCAAAATATTTTCCGAAGCTGCATCAATAATATTTTTTATCACCTTTTCGTCAAAATAAAAATTCACATAACTCGTATAACATCAGAATTTAATTTAAAGTAGAGCGATCAAACCCCATTCAGTAAGAATGTTTTTTAAGTTTGTAAAAATCATGAATTATATTTTATTATTCTTTAAGATTGTGATTTTTTTTCTCACAGTTTAATTTTCGGAAAGAAATGGTTAAAATATTAATTGTGATTCAAGTGAAAATCGTGGATTGAATCAATAATAAAAAAATAAACCGTTACATAATTAACAGTTAACCGTCAAACGATAAGCTTTTCAAAAGTTAACGAAATTCGGTGCAGGCTCCTAAAACTCTGCGCTATGGAAGAGACCGAATCATTAAAATGTAACAAAATTAAGGCTTTTGGGAGAGGGAAAAAAAACAAATCACATGTAAGAGATCATTTCTCACCCAGTTCGAAGTAACACAGCCTTAACAGGGGTCTGTCCAGACATTTTGTGAAGGGTCCGTTTTTTGTGAAATTGTGAAAAAATTATTCACATTCTTTCAACCAGGGTCCGTTTTTTTGAATTTGTGCAAATAGGGTCCGTTATTGCAAAAAAAAACTTTTTCAAGGAGTTTTTAAATTCTAAAGATATACAAGATTATGCTCAACACTGTAAAATTATAATTAAAAAAATTAAATTTTAAAAAATAAACAACAATTTCTGCTTCTAAACTAGAGATGCAACATACAAATATTTGGTATTTAGCCTATACTGCTGAACGCAGAATATTCATTTCGGACGAATAACGGAAGAATCGTCTGCCGAAGACAAAAGTTAGTTCGTTTTTACATCCATCTTTGTTGTTTTCTGCCCTGGAAAGGGTTGGGTTTATTCAATTAACAAAATAATAATGAAGATAAACAAATTTGTGAAGGGTCCGATTAAAAGAAAAATCATTTTGTGAAGGGTCCGTTTATAAGTTAAAATATTTTGTGAAGGGTCCGTTTTTATGAAAAGATATTTTGTGAAGGGTCCGTTAACGGACCCAAATTTCTTCTAAACAGACCCCTGCTTAATAGATTCTTCTCTTAAATTACCTTGTTTTTAATTATTATAGCAAAAATTATTTCCAATCACTTTTAGCTCTCATTTGCTAATAAAGAAATTTTTTATACCGAAATGGTCGTTTAGTTTGGTTACTAAAAAATCACTAAAAAAACAATAAGGTGAAGAAACTTTTTGACTTAAACAAAAAATCAATTATTTCATATAATACAATAATTCAGACTAAAGATTAAATAAAAAGTTACCTGAAAAATATGACTTCATTAAAAAAAAATAGAAGTCCTCTATAACAACAGATTAAAACTTGTTAGCACTAGAAAGACTGAAATACCTATATTACCCAAAAGCAGTCAAAATGAGTATATTGTGCAAGAATAACTAATGCATAAAGAAATTTATTTAAAATTAATTTTTAATATTTTTTATATTATTTTCAGATATATAACAAGTTATTAGTAAATATCAACAATAAAAATAATAAAGGTCACAAAATTCTAAAAAATTGTGTTAGTATATACATCATTGTTTTCGAATTGAAATTAAAAAGCAGTCAAAATGTTTTATTTAAATGCAAGTTTTATTTAAAGAGTCCTTTTTAAAGACTCTTCATAAAGTGACCACCTCTATATAGTGACCATTTGACTTGGTCCCGAGGGTGGTCAATTTAGACAGGTTCCACTGTATATATATATAATAGTTATTCTTCGAAAATTCAATTCTAATAAAATTCGATTCTATTCGGATAAAATTCTTCCAATAAACTAATTATCTTAAGAGTAGCAGTTAATAAAATTCTAAAAATAGTATCTTTCAAATAAAACCTAGATTACAGCTTTGGTTAATTATGGCTCTTAATATGTTTTTTTTTTTCGGGGGGGGGGGAACGTAATTAGTACATCCAGTACATCTTTGCTTTAAAGTTTCGGAAAATTTTATGTAAATCCAGAATCGTTAATCCAAACATTCATATAAAAAGTGAATAGTTAAATAAGATGCTACCTTCTATCAATGTGACGGAACAAATTGATAAAATTTGCAGAAATAAAAATAAACCTGTACAAAATAAAATACTTAGAAATGAAATTCTTTATAATACGGCAAGAGTTGAATGCGTAAATATGGAAATTATGAGTGTTTTAAAAGATTAAAACCTAATATGTGGCCTAAGAAATTATCGAGAAAACAGGCTAAGTTGAAACACATACACGAACAAAATTCCTTTTAGAACATAAACGGTTGGTTTTACACCTCCCTCTTGGTGCTTTTCACTGCGATTACGAGAAATTGCCAATCCAGTCTTTTTTTCATTCATAATTCTACCCAAAGGTCAATGACTTGGAAGTTCCAAGAATCGTCATTTCTAAACTCCGCCCATTTTTCTCCAAAGCATTCTTGAAAACGAATAACTGAAATGTACACTGTCAACAATAATATTAGTTCAACAGCATTAGGTTTTAAACTGAAGATTTATCACTAAAAGAATTTCACGTGATGTTTGCATATAGAGACGTTTGAAAAATGAGAATTAATATAAAAACCAATCAGAAAGGATAAAATACCAGAAAAATAAAAAATTCAATAAAATTTTAAATGAATTATTAGAATCTAAAAATTAAAAACAATATGGAACAATAAAATGTATGCTAATATATAACTAGCAGATTCAAAATAATATAATTATCTCAATAAAATGACAAAAACTTGAATTAGTTAAATTCAAATACTTATAGTCACAAATTGAATTAGGAACATTTCAAATCTCGCAATTGACTTTGTATAATAGTTGAGCATAACTTAGAATTGGGAATTGGAATGAAAAACTATGTTTAGTCTGCATAAATTTCAGTACTTTTTCTTTATACTGCTTAAAAAGTCAAAAACTAACATATTGTACTGACAAATCTCAGCATTAATGGGTTAACAACGAAAAATAATTTTATTTTTGGTATTTGTAAACAAACATTGAATGCGTAAAATTGGAGATGCGTCTAAGCCTTCAATAAAGGATCACTGTAATGATAATGGGGGAGGGGACTGCACCTCCTGAACTTTTATTGGTCTTGAATATTAAAATTTTTTATTTTATATCATTGAAATTTTTCATTTTATGAAAATTATAGGTGTATTTATAATACACTTGCTCAGAATAAAAATTGCCTTTTTAATCTTAATTTCATTTATTTAAAAATTTTTTAATCTTCAATCTAAAAATTTAAAGAGTTTATTATTTCTCCCTTAAATTTTTTAAGTTACTAAGCCATTTTTAATTAAAGCCTAAATTTTTTAAGTTACTAATTTTGGTTTTAATAATTAAGCATAATTTACTTCATTTAAGTATTTCTTGTACATATAGATATCATTAATGCAAGGAAAAAATTATCAGAGTGAAATTAAAACAAAAAGAAATTTAATAAATGAATTGGGTATGGCTTTTAATACAATAAAATTATTACAATAATTTAAGCAGTTCGCCATTTCAGCATTTGTAAATCAAATTAATTTTACAGGGGAGAAAATGGGTAGGGAACATAACAATAATAATAATAACCTAGCACCAATTAATTAAAAGGGTGCTAAAGTAATAAAATTCAATTTACCAAGATAAATCTTAAAATTGCAAAATACAGATAAAAATATTTATTGTAACCACCTCCTTAATAAAAAATTTTTCTGCCTTCAATTTTAAAAGCAAAAATTTATGAAAAGGTTACTTGTTACAAATACATACCTGCCAACTTTTACGCATTTGGCGTAAAATTTTATTTTCATATTTAAAGTGGTAGTAAATATATACTATTTTTTCATTTATAAACTTAGTTTTTAAATAATTGTGATCACCACTATTCTTAAAAAAATTAAGCATATAATATTAATATGTGTTACCATTATAGTCGTCATCTTAAGCATTTTCAAATGCCATGTATCTTTTTGCTTAAAATTGAAATTTTAATTCCATATTATTACCACTGGAAAAAGCCATTATGGAAGGGATTAAAAGTTGGCAGTTATGCAAATACCATTCATAGATGGCAGCTGCATACAACCAATTATTCTATTGGAGTAAATCAAGCTTTCATCAAATTAAAACGAACTCGAAGAAGATATTTTGTTTTATTGTTTTACGATTTTATTAAGTTGTTATAGTTTTATTTTATGATTATTAATGGTTTTATTTATTTGGTGCATAGTAATAAAGCCCCGAGTTAAAATATTTAATCCACTGTTTATTTCAATGTTTAATCCACCATTTCATTAAGGTTTAAATATGTAAAAGACAGAATTAGTTTTCAAAAAAAAAAGAAGAAAAAAAGACCCGGATATTCAAAAACTGAGAAATTACCAATAAGATTTTATAAGGAATTTCTTCTTAAACAAAAATTAAAACTAAAGAAATATATGTATTTTTTTAAAAAAATATCTTTTATACTACATGTTTTACATAATTTTATTGCAAATTATTTACACGTCAACTTCTTTTAGGATATTTTAAAAAAATTATATTTTAAATGTTATTTAGAAAATAATAGTAATACATGATAAACAAAAATATATATATTTGACAAAATATAAGATACAAGTTTAATAGAAGATCTAAAGATCTATTTGATAAATTTTATTACTTTTTGAAAAATGGTTCTAAAAAATTTAAAATCAATAGTTTTCAACAAAAGTTTACCGCCCACCAAATGATTTTAACTTAGACTAATCTTTCAAACAGTAAGTTAGAATTTTTTTTTCTTACTCTTTTGCAAAAGAAAATTCATAAATCAAAAATCTAGTCAGTTGATAATTAAGTTAAAACCTAAATATGTTTAACAGGAATTCTATATTCCTATAAAACATAGCATACTATTATTGTCAATTATTCATTTAATACACAATAATCTGCCATTTCTTTCTGAATTTAAAGCAGAATTACTTTTTAAAAATAAATTTACAACACAATAGTTTTTTATTCAAAACTTGACAATTTTAATGGTGCTGCTCAGTGCTGATAAATTAACGGTTCTTTTTATATGTTATTTCATATGTTAAAATAATATGTTATTGGTTATGCCAGATTGGTTATAATAATCTGCAAAAAGATAACATGTTATTGGTAATTTGTCACAAGTTATACAAAATTTCCATTTGACAGCTCACAATTAGGAAATCATATACTTAAGACTTAGAGTTAAGAATATTACATTAGATTCAAACAAAACTACATACACCTATTATACAATGGCCCAGTGAAGCAGTGTGTGGAAATATAGATATTAAGCAGCTGTGTTCTTCTTAAATACGGAACAAAAAATGCTAAGTCATAAACTTTTCACTTAAATAAAAGCTTTAAAAAAAATTAGGACAACTTTATTTTGAATAAATAATATTGGAATGAATATTATAAATTTTTAAATTACATTCTTTTGTGGTTTTTGTACCAGTTATTTATGACTGTTAAAGTAAGGTTTTGTCTATTTCTCGCCAGCACTCAGTCCTGACATCGAAAAAAAAAATGAGGAAATATGAAGAGAAAGCCACAGTTTTCTAAAAATGCCAAGCACTTATGAACTAATTTTTCAATAATTATAAAATTATTCCCATACTACATTGTTTAAGATTATAAAATTATTCTAATATGCAATTTATCAAATTTAAAAATTCTTATCAGGGTAAAAATTTCTCATAAAATCAGAAGCAAGATCTTTTGTAAAGCCCAATCAATTATTTTTAGCAAGATAGTTTATATGATTAAAAAAGTTTTGTTTTAAATTTAAGGAAAGTTTTTTTTCTTTCTTTACCTTAATGAAAAGATTCAATAAACAACCATAAGAAAGGAAGGAAAAAAAATTTATAAGACGGGTCAGACAGTAGTCAAAGAAATCTTACTAACAGACTAATAAGTTACAAAATATTCCATGAAATTTAAGCGCACTCTGTTGCAAAAAATATATTAAAATATAAATATCCTTCAAACTGGTTTAAATATCACATTCAATCAAATTGAAAATTATAGTCTGATTTAAAATATATATATATATATATATATATATATTTCAATAATTTTATAGCAAACACATCAGGCGTTCAGTACAGAGATACTACAGATAATTGTAATCGAAATTAAGTCACATCAACTATTAACTTCATTTCATTTCTTTTAAACTTTTGTTGAAAGAGAATCATTCAACAGATTGATACCTTTAAAGCAGTCATGTCAAAGATACGGCCCGCGGGCCACACCCGGCCCCAGGTTCGTATCAATAAGGCCCGCGATCGCGATGCGTCACAGAAAGAAGAATCGTGTTTTTTAGAGCTTTTAGACTTCACTCGATTCCTCTACGGAAGTTTTAAAATGTGCACACTACATTTATAAGTAATTTCAAGGGCAGCGCGTGCCTAGACAAGTGAGAGAGATAGACAGTAACGCCATTTCTTAGCAACAAGCGGAATCTTCGACTGGAATATACTTAGCAGCACAACTACGGATGGCGCTCCTGCCATGGCTGGCAAACATTCGGGAGTTGTAACTAAATTAAAACAGAAAGCATCAGGGAATTTTGTGGGATTTCCCTGTATAATTCATCAGGAATCATTGGCATCCAAACATTCAAAAATGGAGCATGTCATGCAACCTATAATTAAAATAGTAAATTTTATAAGGAGCAGAGGACTAAATCACGGACAGTTCAGGCAGTTTTTACAAGATTTGGACGAAAATTTTTTTGATGTCCCTTATTTTACCGGAGTTCGTTGGCTCAGTCGAGGAGTAGCTTTAGAAAGATTTTTTCCATTACGTGACCCTATTCAAGCTTTCATGTTAGAAAAAGGTAACCCAATTCATTATGACAATGACTGGTGGATTGATTGTGCCTTTTTGGTAGATATGAATTAACACTTGACTGATCTGAATGTAAAATCTGATTGTCACTCAAATGTGTTCATGTATTCAAGCCTTTGAAACAAAATTAAGGCTGTGGGAAAAATCAGGTAAAAAATCAAACTTTGGATCATTTCCCTCATTAAAAATCATTTGGCACAGTGAACCACAAAGAAATTGGATCAATATTCTCAACTTCTGCAAAATCTTATCACGGAATTCGACAATCGTTTTGAAGACTTCCACAAAATGAATGAAACAGAATTCCCAATTTTCAACAATTCATTCAATTTTAAAGCTTCACAGACACCAGTTCATTGGCAAATGGAGTTGATAAATCTTCAATCGGACAGTATTTTGAAAGAAAAATTTAAGGAGGTTAACTCTCTTACATTTTATACACAATATTTCAAGAGTTTGGATAACTACCCAGAATTAAAAAAGCATGCAGCACGCATTCTGTGCATGTTTGATAGCACTTATTTATGGGAGCAGATGTTTTCCATCATGAAGATAAATAAGAACAAACATCGCGCAAGACTTATGAATAAACGTCCCCAATCAATTCTTAAAATAATTATCTAATCTATCCATCTTTTATAACTTTGATATGATTTTTAACAACCGTATATTAAACTATATAATTAGATAAAGAAAATTTTATAATAATTCAGTACATTTTTTTTATTTGCATCTGGCCCGCCTACATATTCTAAATTTAATATATGGCCCTCTGCAAAATTGAGTTTGACACCTCTGCTTTAAAGTAATTGAGAAACAAAGGTTTTGCTCTTGATTAAAATTTATATGCAAAAAAAGAAAAAAAAACAAATGTACAGGAGTAATTTTATTTTTATTTGCTTTCTTTTTCTTTCATTATTTCAACAAAAAACATTTATTTTAAACTTTAATGAATGTAGAATTTACATTGAATTGCTTTAAAGAGGAAAACATTGTTTTTGTTTAATGGATAAACTCAAATAATTGGGCATATTCTGCATTTATTTTTAAAGACATTTTTTTACTGTATAAGAGAATTCTTTATAACAATAGGAATTTTTTAATTCATCATAATCTGGTCTCTACTCATTATATATATATTTCAACAAGTTTTCACAAGTTTAAAGAGATACTGATTAATGGATTAAATATTTATCAGTTTGATCAGAAATTTTTTTTAAAAATATCAAAAGCATATTTTTCAAAATGCCTCTTTGTTTATACCCTTCAGATGTTGAATTCAGTGGCAAAGAAGATGTCTCCATTCCCAACATAATTTCTTTTTTAAACTAAGTTTTAGGAAAATTCAAAATGAAACTTTAGAAATGAAAGAGCATTATATGATTACAAATTACTTAATTTAATATTTCTCTTTAATATGCAAAAAAAAAAAAAAAAAAAAAAAAAAAAAAAAATGGAACCTGTCATATATAATACAGGTTGACTAGTATCTTTGAATAAATAGATATTTTCCTAGTATAAATTTACATTTATAAAATAAAAAAATAAAAAAAAGCAATTTTATTCTACAAGATAAATGATCTTAATATATATACAATGACTAGTACTATGGAGAAAAAATTTATACATAATACCAGATATTATAGTTTGCTGAAAATCTTTCTTTTAATTATTATTTAAAAAATAATAAATAAATAAATAAGCAATTAATAAATAAGTATTATAATAATAAATAAGTATATAGCGGATAATATATTATTTTCACATAATTGCCTTTATAAATGACCACCAGTCTAGTTCCAAGGAAGCCTGTCATTGAGGATAATGATAACAAAAGGCTATTGCAATGTTGCAAGGAAATTGTAAAAGGATTTCCCAGGGTTTTTCATGTCTCATTTCTGTGTAAAATATTGAAAGCAAAATTGATAAGAAAAGTTTATTTCATGAGGCTTTCTTTTTATGTGTACATGTCTTTCTCAAAGCAAGATTTTATGAATGAAAGTAATCAATCTTGCCATTCTTCAGTAACGTAATATGCCAAACAAAATGATGCTTGGAAATGTTGAAATTTCTGTTTAGTATCCTAATATTTTACTTCAAATAGTATGATTTGATATAATCATGTTGGGAGAATGCAAGAATCTGTTCTTATATATCTTTTAACAACTTTTTTTCCAATTTTATTGCCCAAAAATGAATTAATTTTAAATTATACGCAGTTAAACTCAAATAAAAATACAGTTTTACCAAAACTATGGGTTTTTGACAGAGGCGTTTTTGACATGACGGTAAAAACCAGGGTAAAAACAGTCATGTGTCAAAAACTTGCTAACCCTGTTTCTTGCCTTTATTTTACCATTTTTAATTGGCAGATTTACATTTCATATTCCAAATCACTTTTGTTTCTTCTCATTGGCGTCTGTTAAGTCTTGAAAATGGATGCCAGTTTTTGAGCTCTTGAAACATGTTGACTGTTATTTCCTATTTATATATTTTTGTAGAGAATTAAGTTTTTAATCTAGCAACAATATTTTTGCTTAAATAATGCTTCTTGGGATAAAGAGCACAAAGTTTAACGCAAGATAATAATTTAAAGTCTTCTGAACTAATCACTAGATAAAGATACATCACATCGCTTTATAGACCAACAAGTTCAAAAATAAAGCAATTAAAAAAAATTTACAATATTTTAGATTAATTGAATGTTAGTAGCACAGTTTTAATTAAATAAGATTTTTCTACTACATGAAAATAAAACAAATATTGTAAATGTATAAAGCTCAGGCAGCAAATCTGAACATAGGAATCACAATTTAACTAACAATTCATTTGACATTAGAAAAATTATAATTGGTAAATAATTTCCAAATAAACCACAGAAAAAAATATGAATTGCTGACACAGAATTCAATGGGTAAAAATCTGAGCCCTTCAGAAAAAAAATCTTAGTCAAATATTTACAATTAAATAATCATACATTAACTTATTTTAATAAAACAAATTTTAATTTTCAATAACATGAATTATTTATTTAATAATTATCAACATAATGGATTTAATTTTAGAATAAATACTGTGTAAAAATTTTAAAACCAAGCACTACTTCAGTTAAGTTGTTTTTGCAACAATTGTTGACTTGTAAATATATTTATGTACAGCAGAAAGACCAATGCTGGTACCTAATTAATAAAAATGTTAGTTTTATGTTATGTGTTTTGGTAATAAACTTGCTATGTTCCCCTACACAAACACTATTATAACAAGTTTAAAAATAAAAAAAAATCGTAGATAAAGAAGTTGAGATATATAAAAAAAAAACAATTATATGAAAAAAGATGCCAAATGGCATTAGAAAAAAATAATAGAACAATAAACAATACTTAATGAAGCAGCAATGGAATTAAAATGGTACATAGACAATATAATAGGTACAGTTCAGTCTGTTAGCCATTACTGTGATATAAGGAAACTAGAAGTGCTGAGGGTAATAATAATGTAAAGAGCAAAATAAATTGAAAGAGAAAGTTATAAAATTTGTTTAAAATACATTTTTCTCATAGTGGATTAAATTTTTAGTCTAAAAAGAGAGGGGAGGAAACAGTAATTTCAGAGATTGCAAAAACAACTTCAACTAACTACTTCTAAATATTGCTTTATCAATTGAAAAAAAAAAACTACTATTCTTGCACTGAAAACACTTGCATTATAAATCATTTAAGACAGTAACTGCCACTAATAAAAATTGCTGATTTTTAAAATCAACTGTTTTATTAACACAGGGTGCAAAGCCAAATCTTTCATCAAAAAATAAGCGCCTTTTAAGTACTTTTTAAGCACTCAAAAAACATTTTAAAGCACTATATACATTAACAAAATGCAAAATAATTTTCAAAGACTTCACATGATCATGATTAAATAACTAGTTTCTGACAAAGAACTCTTTTTCTTGATTACATTAGACATTGTTAAACGATCGAAAGATTTTTCTGTTCGATATTAGAGGGTGGAAAGTGAAGCCTGAAATTGAGAATATCTCGCAAAATGCAGCAGAGTTGCACATAACAGTGCAATAATCTCACCGAACTCAACTCAGTAGACGCACATGCTGACTCCCAAGTATTTCATCAAACTTGTAAATTGATTGGCGTTTTCATATGCTATGGACCGACGGTACGCCGAAATGATTTTAGAAAACGTTGAATAGAACAATGTGAAAAGCACACTTTTGCATAATATGTGACGAAAATCGGCATGGTAAAGAAAAAAATCTCATTTTCGAAAAAAGAAAAATTAAGCACTTTTTATAAACACTCAATGAAAAAAGCACCATTAAAGGCTTTTAAAAACTAAAATTGAAAATAAGCACCTTTAAGCACTTTTTAAAAATGCTATGCACCATGTAATATTAAAATCTGCAAGAACAGAATCAGTACAATATCAAAGCATGTTAAAACCATCTTTTAATAAATTCAACATCATTGCTGTATAAAATCAAATTTAAACTTTTGGAGGGCACAACTTTAAAATATGAAAATTGAATTTATATTTAGTCTTCTTAGATTGGAGTATTTACTTTTTTTTATCAAGCTTTGCAAGATATAATAGACAAGTAATACCAGTATGCCACTCCAAAACAAAATGAAATAGAAGAAAAAAAGAACTTTATTATAGACACAAATGGAAGGAATTATTGCAGATGTGGATTACGCTTTTGAAGAATATTTAAAGGGTCAGAGTTGTTAGTTAAAAAAGAATGAAACAAGCTGAATTGAGTGCAAAAGAATCAAACTAATAGCTGTTGAATGAAAAATAAATAAATAAAATATATTTTAAAAAAGATATTCAACGCCCATCATTCAATGTCAAAAATCGAACATTGTAACCAAGATTTGAAAACAAAGGATAAAATATACATGCATACAAATTTATCCATAGCACTCCATGTAATATTGAGAATTACAAAACCATTTACAAATTGATGTACAATGTAAACATGAACAAATGGTATTGATTTTTTTTAATTAAAATTCTATTTGAATACACGAATATTTCATGAGCACTCTAAATAAAAAAATGTAGCTCATTATCAATCAAAATGGCCAATGTAAATTAAAACGAAAGTTTTAAGTATCTTTAATTAGAAAAGTAGCCAAATCTGTTAAATTTATAGTAAAGAAAAAAAGCAAACTTACAGGGCAGTAAACAAATAAGTTTTAAATGCTGAAAGAATTATTTCAAAATACAAAACATATTATGGGCCGAGAATTCTCCGATAGAAAAAGCAGTAGCTGTTGTCATAGAGAAGGGAAGGATAGCGTCCTCATTCAAAACAAAATATACTATAAAAAAGTATAGCTGCAGGATTCCCGCAGGCCTTGAAAATTTTAAAAAGTGGAAACGAAAATAAAACAAATAACGATATTTTGTGTAATCACCGCTAAAAAAAAATTTCCAAAAAAAGTATATATGCGTGAAAATTCCAGCTTGCTAATCTACTTATCGATAAAGTTAAGGGTCTGTCTGGATTTTTCTGAGAGGTACCTATTTTGTGAAAATTTAGACATAATTTGTGAAAATTAAAAATTATATTAAAAAATCAACACAAAAATATGGATTTATCGCTTCTTATGGGATACAAAAATAAAATTTTAAGAAAAAGTATTTTGTGAAATTACCGTTTTTCCTAAAGTTGAATTTGTTAAGGTATAGCTAAACGGTAGTAAATTTGGCCTGGACAGGCCCCTGAAAGTGGTATATAATAATAACAAATATATTCTAGCATTAACCTAAATTTACAACTGCTAAAATTTTTCAAGGACTACGAGATCCCTAAGTAATAAAAATTTACAGGTTTTTTTTTAAGCCAAAAAGAAGTTTCTTTTGAAAAGGTCAAAATTCAGGAAACTAATCATTTTCCTTACCGTGCTAAATATCATATCATCCCCTAGTGTTAAGAAGCTTTTGACAGATCTTTCAAAAACTAAAAATACTTTGTTTTAGTGGCTGCCTCTTTACACCCTTTTTAGGACGGTATAAGCCATTAAGCGGGACTTCAAGTTTTACTACGGATAGAGAGGCCTGTTAACTTTTTTGTCAGTGCAGCAGCCATTTTTAGGCCTTGACTGCCTTAACAGCTGACAAATGCCAGTGCCTCCTATCCATGGCAACTCCTTTCAAATTTCTAATCTTTAGGATTTTCAGGTCATTTGCAATGTTGTTGAGCCATTTGGTAGAGGGTCTGCCTCTGGGACGTGACCCGTCGGTGTTCTTAAAGGTGACAATTCTCATGGCGCTATTTTCAGGGCTTCTCCATAGATGGCCCAGCCATCTTAGCCTATTACGGCAGATTATTTTTGTCATTTGGGACCTATTAACTCTCCACAATAAATACAGTTTTATCAATTAAAATTTTTTAGGAAACTGAAAAATAAACAATTTACTTATTTCTGTTTTTTTTTCTTACAAGGAAAAAAATACATTAGGAGAGGCTGAGACAAAACATAAGAAAGAGTTAAAGAGGTCCCATACTTCTTTCTATAAGTCCTCACGTAATATAAATATATATGTACCACTAATATATATGAATATAAAAAAAGAAAAAGGTATTATAGTGTTTTTATTTTTTAAAACACAGAAAAAAAAGAAGATAAACACTATTGACAACCTGTCCCTATATTCACTGTGCCAAAAAGGCAGTGGGAGCTATTACAGCAATCAAGGACAGCTATTATAAAACAAATTCATTCTTGTCAGCGACAATGGCAACCTGTGAATACAGTGCACTGACAAGTTTTCACTTAGCAGGGGTGATTGTCAGCCCAAGTCAAAATTACGGAAAATTTCTTGAGTTAAAAAAAAAAAAAAAACAGTTTAAATTGAAAAATTAGAAAAAAAATTAAACAAGGTTTCATTTTTCCTTTTTCTCAACATTTCTTAGTTTCCTTGAAATTTATTTAAAATTTTACACATACCTATGATGACCTGGAAAAGTAATTAAAATTTACAAATATGTCTTTCTTTCTTGAGTTTATGATTATAATAACTACTTACTGATAAAAAATGAATATTAATCATGAATATAAGCTTTATCTGGCTCTTCCTTACAAACAAATAAAATAAAGTGTGTTTTTAAGTTCCACCTTTGAAAATTTGACTTTCAGAAACTTCTGTGATCAATGATTTTTTTATACGTCTGGACCTTTGATCTCCAGGAACTTCCGGATGCGAAACTTCTCCAGAAACTTCCAGTTAGCGAAAAATCCGGAAATCCGGATTTTTCCGGAGCATGATCAGCCCTGTCTTAACTTGTTATTCTGGTTCAATGGATGTACCAGCCATAAGCATAAGGTTTAACATTAAAATACAGAATAATGTGATTGCACTGGAAAACAATATTTTTGTTGCACTTATGCAAATACTTGATCATTCATGATTCAGTTGTGGGGATTTCAAATTAAAATTAGTTTTGCTCCTCCGATTAGTTTATTTCCAATGACAGGGTTATCCCTGCTTTTTTTTTTTTTTTTGCGAAATGTTTAATAACTTTATATTTAAAAGGGAGTCGTGTAAATGTTGAGGACATGCTTTTGGAGAATTAAAGCACATATCAGGATTGAAATTGCATAGAAATTCATGCAAGAAAATGCCATATGCAGTTAGGAGTACTTCTGTATTATCAGGGCGCCTGTCTAGGTTTTAAGAGGTATCCATTACGTGAAAATTTAGACATAATTTGTAAAAATTAATAATTATATTAAAAAATCAACACAAAAATGATATGGTAAGAAAATGTTTCAAAAATTTTCTCTATAAATAAAAATCATTTATGATTGGTAAATTTCTATATATATTTCCCATATGTTCAAAAAATTTTTTTGCTAATTGGCTTAAAATTGTATCTTAATTTAAAAATTCATAAAAATCATTGTCCATAGTTACACTTAAACTTGAATTTAATAAAAACATACACTTAACAGTACTAGCACTAAATGTTATCTTCATTATGAGAACATTTTAGACAGGGTCATACAGAAAAAAGTTTTACAGAGAAAAAAATGTTTAATAAAAAAAATAAAAGGTCTATTAGAATAAATTTAGAATAATGTTTAAAATAAAGGTTCGAATTTCGACTTCCTACTACCAGAGGGGCAACCTCGTCATTTCATTTTTTAAAAAAACTTCAATTTACGGGCGATACAAACAACGAAATTTTTACGAGGCAGGGAATCTTAGAACTTGCTTTTTAAAAAGTATTTTGTGAAATTACCGTTTTTCCTTGAAGTTGAATTTTTGAAGGTACCGCTAAACGGTAGTAAATTTGAACTGGACAGACACCTGAAATCTGTTCATAATGCGGGAGCGTCTCTTGCAATGAACGACTACATTTCCAGACATGGGTCCCTAAACAATTTTAATCCTGATGATGTGCTTTACGTCTCCAAGAAATTTACACCACCCTATTTATATGTAACATTTTAAAACCTGTACATTCAACTAAAAAATTCATTTAAAAAAATAATTTTAAAAAAACTGTAGCTCGGAGAGAGAAACTTCATCGAAGAAATCTGAATTGTTCTCTAGTGTTATCTGATACCCAATTTATCTGGCATAATTTATTATTCAATAACTCTCTTGATTCCTAACTTATCTGAGAGGGATTTTATAACTGTATCTTAACTTTTTATAATCTATATTGTAATTCTTCCTCATTGATCAATAACAAAATTATTGGTTACAATTCATAAATTTTACTATACGATTTACAGGGTTGGCAGGTTTTTGACATGTGACAGTTTTTGACAGTTTAAACCATGGTTTAAACCGTCACGTCAAAAACCTCACTGTCAAAAATGTCAAAAACCTATATTCATATGTGAAATTTAATTAATGCATAAAATTTATATATTTTTTAAAGGATAGTGTTTCTAAATATGTTCTAGAAAAAATAAATTTAAAATTTTGAAGAAACACTTATATTTTGAATAGTAACCAAAATCTTGTACTTTTGAAAACTCACATCTTTTGTAATATTATGTATTCATTTTCATGTGTTATTGAAAATCTGCAGTGATATTATTAAGAAATTTATTTATAACCAAATTTAGTGTATAGTATAGATTATACTAAAAATTAGACATTTTTAAAGATAAACATTAGCAGTTTTGTACATTAGACATCTTCTTTTAAAGAAAAATCTTTTTAATATTCTTTTAAATCTTCTTAATAATCTTTTTAACATAAGACAATACAAATTTAAGTGCTTTCTGTTAAATACACAGAGTAGTTAGTGTCGATTTACAGTATATTCAGCCTATTCATTTACTATGCTGAAAATTTAGTTTATCCAAATACTTGTGAATTTCATTTTGCTGAATACTATATAGTTTTGTTGAATATCTAAATATTCAGCTGTTGAATAATTACTTCTTGCTTTCAAGATATGCATTATTTGTATTCTTAATACAAGTGGAGAAAAAAAAATTAAGAGATAAAAATTGTTTTAAAATGATAAGTGTAATAATTATAAATAAATATAATAAACAATATGAATTATATTTATCATTATTCACAAATATAACTACTTTTAAATTCAAATTAACATACTGGATAATAAAGATATTCGGTATAACATTAAAATTTTTTTTCATACACTTGTATCAAGTTTGTATTTATACAACATAACTTGTAAGTTCCTTATAAATATTAGTTATATGTTCCTTATATGTCAAAAATGCATAGTAATAAACTTTTAATTTTCTTAAGTATCAAAAAGAAATTTTTTTTTTTTTAAAATATAAATATTTAAACAATTTTTGTGCAAAATTTTTCTGCACATGCATTTGAATATAAATTTCTGAGATTTTAAATCTGTTATTTTACCTTAATTTTAATTAAAAAATATTTTAAAACCTGCTGATTACCTATAGTATAATTAAATTTCAATATAATGCATGGCAACTGTTGGTAGTTTTGAAGTTTATATATTTTCTTGGCAAACTTCAGTTTTCGACATTTTTGACGGGTTTTTGACGGTTTAAACCAGTATTATACCCTTGTCATGTCAAAAACCACTTTTTGACGACAAAAACCCAACCCTGACGATTTATAACTCAATGAATGCACAATTCAAAACTCAAACAAGTAGCTACTCTACAGCGTACTCTAATTTGTTATGACACTATCCATTTATAAACCCATAGTTTGAACTTTAAAATCTTAGACAATTATACAACAATTTTATGATCTGTTTTAATAGCAAAAAGGTTTTTTAAAGATAAAATAAACTTACCGATTGAAGACTATGTCACTATTTGCATATTTTTCTAATTTTGCTACAGGTGGAAGTAAATCATCAGGATTAACTAATAGGTCATCAGCTGCAAAAAGCTCCGAATCATTTCCGTCTTGCTTCATATCAGAATTATCTTTTAATTCCTCATTTGGATCATCAGAAGAATCTATTAAAATTATAAGATTAAATAATCAAAACTTTTTAAACAGAATATTTTTTTAACAAGTGGCTTTTTCTTATTTTTATTAAAAAGACAAAGTAAAAGTTATAATTTGGTAATCCTCTTATTTTGACAATTTTTTATGTTCTTACAAAAAACAGGAAAAATAACTTCCAAATTGAAAACAAAAATGAAGCTTTAATTGTATATAGAATAGAAGATTTTATATACAATAAAAGCTTTAAGGACCAGTGTCCAATACAAAGGAAGGGCATCTAATTCTACACTCTAACTCAGGGGTTTCCAACTTATACGAGGCCGGGGGTCACAATTAAAACACCAGACAAATGGCGGAATGGCGGGCCGCAACTTTATCAGACTTTTATATAGGACTTTTTTTATGTTTAAAGGAATATTAAATATTACTGTCAGATTTTTATCAAGTTGTACAAAACAAAAGTATTAAATTACAAATCAAAATAAGTAGATTTTTACCTGAGAAATAAATATTTTTGCACCGTTGGTATGTTAAATTTCACAGAAACGAAGAAATGAGGCTTTTTGTGAACAAAAAAAAAGTATTTTAAATCCATCAGGATTTTTTAAGAAAACTGTCCGCAAAAAATAGCTACTAATATATTTTAGTTTTCGGGCCACAAAAAAAAGTCTTCGCGGGCCACCAGTTGGTAACTACTGCTTTAACTGACAAATGAAATGACTTTTAATCAATAAACAAATAAGAATACAGTTATTAACTTATTTATTAATAATTTAATTTATAAAAATTTCTAAGAAACCTATCTGTGTTTTGATTTGAAAAAATTCTTTGTTACATTTCATCCTTTTCTGTTTTTTAATTTCAGCAACCTAATTGCATATGTACTAACCTGCCTAGCAGCTTTTTTTTAGGTTTGATTTATGCAACTTTTAAATCAAATATTTTTACATCGATAGACTTGATGCATATAGAGGTGCTTTTATTAATCTGGATCTAAGTGATTTTATTACTAATCAGAGTGAGAGATGATTTTATTACAAATCAGAGTGAGAGGTGATTTTATTACTAATCACTCAATCTGGATTGTTTAAAAGCAAGGCAGTTGTAGTAAGAGTGGGATGAACTTGATATCCAATACTTTTGCTTGGAACTTGATATTCAAATTTCAATGTTAATAACTAGAAAAAATACCTTTTTTAATATTAATTATTGAAATCTGTTAGCCTTATTTTCTCATTTATCATACAGATAAAATAAAGGTGGTACTCCTGCAGGGTGGCCACTCGAATCAGATTTCAAATTTCCCTGATTTTTCCAGGTTTTCCAGATAAAAATCTTAAAATTTCCAGGTTTTTGTTTCTTTTTTCTTATAAAGTATAGGATGTGTACAGTCCGCAAAAAAAAAAGAGATATCACCATGAATAACTTTCGTTCT